>NW_024879401.1:0-300000 GCF_018340385.1 Cyprinus carpio | reverse complement strand
ATGAATCATAAATGAAACTGATTATATGCCACACTAGTGATTCCTTATAAGATTTGAGCACTAAGAAGCTCTTCATAGTGTTCAGGTCGATATCTTTGAAGGTAAACATGCATTTTCCCCTTTACTTTCTTCTCACAGCTTAAACCTGTGGAGACAAACAAGATAAATACAGTATATATTATTAAGTGAAAATTTTGGAATTGTGATTTATATATCATCTGAAAGCTGAATAAATAAGCTTTAATGTATGGTTTGTTAGAATATGACAATATTTGGCTGAAATACAACTATTTGAAAATCTGGAATCTGAGGATACTAATATATATATGAAATACAACTATTTGAATATATATATATATATATATATATATATATCTATATATATATATATATATATATATATTATATATATATATATATATTGCCTTTAAAGTTGTCCAAATGAAGTTTTTAGCAATGCACATTACTAACCAAAAATTAGGTTTTGATATATTTACAGTAGGACAAAAATATTTTAGTTACTTGAAATAAAATCAACGTTAGCTGAAATGAAAAAGAAAAAAAAAAACTTTTAGTTAGTATTAGTATTTATTAGCATTAATTAGTAATATTATTAACTAATAATTAATAAAAACTGTAATAGAATATCAATCATACTAAAGAAAGAGTGGTGTATACAGGTGCTGGTCATATAATTAGAATATCATCAAAAAGTTTATTTATTTCTCTAATTCCATTCAAAAAGTGAAACTTGTATATTATATCATTCATTACACAAAGACTGATATATTTCAAATGTTTATTTCTTTTAATTTTGATGATTATAAACTAACAACTAAGAAAAAACCCCAATTCAGTATCTCAGAAAATTAGAATATTGTGAAAAGGTTTGATATTGAAGACACCTGGTGCCACACTCTAATGAGTTAATTAACTCAAAACACCTGCAAAGGCCTTTAAATGGTCTCTCAGTCTAGTTCTGTAAGCTACACAATCATGGGGAAGACTGCTGACTTGACAGTTGTCCAAAAGATGACCATTGACACCTTGCACAAGGAGGGCAAGACACAAAAGGTCATTGCAAAAGAGGCTGGCTGTTCACAGAGCTCTGTGTCCAAGCACATTAATAGAGAGGCGAAGGGAAAGAAAGATGTGGTAGAAAAAAAGTGTACAAGCAATAGGGATAACCGCACCCTGGAGAGGATTGTGAAACAAAACCCATTCAAAAAAGTGGGGGAGATTCACAAAGAGTGGACTGCAGCTGGAGTCAGTGCTTAAGTGTACAATATGTAGGGATGTATGCACCCTGGGGGTTTTCAGCTGTCGCATTCCTTGTGTCAAGCCACTCTTGAACAACAGACAGCGTCAGAAGCGCTTGCTTCAAAAGGACTGGACTGCTGCTAAGTGGGTCCAAAGTTAAGTTCTCTGATGAAAGTAAATTTTGCATTTCCTTTTGAAATTAGGGTCCCAGAGTCTGGAGGAAGAGATGAGAGGCACACAATCCACGTTGCTTGAGGTCCAGTGTAAAGTTTCTACAGTCAGTGATGGTTTGGGGTGCCATGTCATCTGCTGGTGTTGGTCCACTGTGTTTTCTGAGGTCCAAGGTCAATGCAGCCGTATACAAGGGGAAGTTTTTAGAGCACTTCATGCTTCCTGCTGCTGCCCAACTTTATGGAGATGCAGATTTCATTTTCAAACAGGACTTGGCACCTGCACACAGTGCCAAAGCTTCCAGTACCTGGTTTAAGGACCATGGTATGCCTGTTCTTAATTGGCCAGCAAACTCGCCTGACCTTAACCCCATAGAAAATCTTTGGGGTATTGGGAAGAGGAAGATGCGATATGCCAGACCCAGGAATGCAGTAGAGCTGAAGGCCACTATCAGAGCAACCTGGGCTCTCATAATACCTGAGCAGTGCCACAGACTGATCGACTCCATGCCACGCCGCATTGCTGCAGTAATTCAGGCAAAAGGAGCCCCAACTAAGTATTGAGTGCTGTACATGCTCATACTTTTCATGTTTATACTTAAGTTAAGTTATATCATTCTTAAGTAATATTCTGATTTTCTGAGATACTGAATTTGGGATTTTACCTTAGTTATCAGTTATAATCATCAAAAGTAAAAGAAATAAACATTTGAAATATATCAGTCTGTGTGTAATGAATGAATATAATATACAAGTTTAATTTTTTGAATTGAATTCTTGAAATCAACTTTTTGATGATATTCTAATTATATGACCAGCATCTGTATATGATATGTGTGTCCACAAACATGATCTTACCCAGTTCTACAGCAATGGCTGAAATCCTCTGCAGAGCTGCATTCATGTCACCTCCTTCAGGCACCAGAACCTCAATCTCTCCCACACAATGTCCGAAATCAGCCTGGTCCAGATCCACCCGCACTGCACCGGTCTCCCTCTCTAGCGTGTAAGAGCAGCGCTCGGTCTTGAACTCGGCAAAACAGACCAGATTGAGGTCATTCAGCCACTTTGTGTCATCTGCTGAACAGATCTCTGTGTCCTCATTTTCTGCGACTTTGTCAATTTGTTCCCTTTGTGAGGAATTTGATTCACTGCCTTCAGCGGTGTGTTCCCTGATTATCCTGCTGACTTCTGACCGAATCAGAGGGAGACTGGTTATCTCTCTGTATCGTGTACAAAGGGTCTCTGTGTCATTATCAGGTGTACAAGTTCCTGAAACTGCAGGGCATTTCAACTCCCACAATCCCTCTCGGCATCTCAACCAGAAATTTTTTAGCGTGAGGATGAAATTTGGTGAGTCGAAGTACTGGTCTCGGAACTGCCACTGACCGATGCATTTAGCTGTACAGAGATATGAAAATATAAGAAATAGACATTAAATGAAAGGGAAGTTAATATTGTTGCTTGTTACTTTAGGATTCTGTATAATAATGAATATAAGTATAAGGTGTGTGTGTGTGTGGTATAAATTATTCATTTGGATAATGAGATGTGAACGCACCTCCAATATCTTGTAGTTTTCCAATAATTTCTGCATCACAAACGAATTTTCTCTCAACTTCTACAGTCATTTTGTTCTATGAGACATACAAATCAAAACGAGAAAGACAGTTGAATACTGGCATATTCATTATATTAATTATATTAATTCAAGACTACAGTAATGAACAATCTGTAATGTTGTAGTGCCAAATAAAATCAGATCAGCTGTTTCAAAAGCTAGCTCGTTATGTTTTCGAGACACAGGCAACAGCAAATTAATTATTAGCTTTGACAGTGGTAAAAATACTGTAACTAACCTTACAACTGCTGTTAAAAATCCGGTTGAGATAGTCAATGAAAACAAACTATCAAACACAAAACAAGTAAACTGATCAAGCAGTTGTGTAATGAGGACAGACCTTGGCTTAGACTGTATGGGACAGACGCGGAATCGGGGTCCTGTGCAGCTTTTCCGTTCAGGCATATTTACGGACAGCCTAATATCTGTAGAACGATCATAAGCATTACTTACGGACAAATATTGTATTTCTATCAAGATTAGACATTTTACATATATGTTATTGCATAACACATGTTGCTACTTTATCCAGTGTGGTTTTGTGTTAAATATTTAAACAGCAAAATAAAATAAAAACTAACAACATGTTCAAACAGCATTGCCAAATTGCCAAAAAAATACATATAAGTGTAAATATTGTATCCATAATATATCATAATCAAATATATACTATATTCATGTTATATTCATGAGACTGCTCAAATATAATTTTGTTATAAATAAAAACAAGCTGGAAAGAAAGTAGCAACAGCACTACAAATCGATTATTTATATATATATATATATATATATATATATATATATATATATATTCTTTTATGAAGACAAAACCTTGTTAATTTTAATTCATTTGTAAGTTTCTTTGTGTAAAAGTATCTGCTAAATGAATAAATGTAATAGATAAGATATGTTTGTTTGTTTGTTAGATAGATAGATAGATAGATAGATAGATAGATAGATAGATAAAACATTAGCCTAAGATAGCATACAGAACCTTAAGACTTAATGACTTAAAAATATAAATTATATACAGAGTGTATGTTCGAGTGATAGAATAATATTCATACACTAAAAGCACTTAAGCATGGGTTATTTCTGTATTAATGTGCCTAAATATCAAAGTTGATCTTTTTTTTTGCATTTTTATTTAAATAAACAACTCTGTGCAATCAGTTTAATCAGCATTAGCCAGATCAGACTGCATTTTCATTTTAATTATTAGATTACATATATTCGCTTAGAACTATTTTATTCTTGTAATTAGAAAGCATATAATCCTAATTAACACAGCATTAATTATATAAAAACAGGCCCTAAATAAATAAATAAAAAATATTAATTAATTATTTGTAAGTTACAATCGCCTACATTTAAACATTTCTGTTTTGGCATGCGCTTTTTTAAATACTTCGCCTCTTCAGCTAAAAGTCGACAAAAATCTCAAATAGAGTATAAATAACTGAATTAATGTCAGTATAACAACATTGTTCCAACATGTTTTTAGGTGTGTTGAATCATTTAATAAACCGTTTAGAGGGAAGAGAAACATTCTTGGAGAGAGTGAGCAGTCAGCTTTTGGGGGAGCTGTCTGTGTGTTTACTAGCGGACGAGAGCAATGCGAGAGAGAGAGAGAGAGCGATCCGGGGGAGAGGGAGGACTGCGACGGGGTGAGTGAGTGAGTGAGTGAGTGAGTGAGTGAGGGAGGGAGAGAGAGAGAAAACTTTTCAGTTTTAAAGAGCGAGAGGAAGCGTGTGCTGGAGTCCCAACCATGCAGGTAAAGACTTAGCTAATTGCTTTAGTGTTAATTAAACGATGTTGACGCTGAATTGAGGCAAGAAGTTGCGATCGAGGGGCGATGCGGATCCCCTCGCGTCGCCCCAGCACGACTAATAATTAGATGCATGCCATTTCACGGCGAATATTTAGTTACAATTCGAGTGTTAAAATCTTAACTTTTCTGCCTCGGTCTCTCATTTTGGCCCCGCCACCCCCGTTTCGCTGCTCGTTGTGTTGCACGTCGCTCTTTTCGAGCAGCAATGCGCTTCATCCATCGTTAATTACTGCGTTTCTGCAATTATTAAAAACGCACATTCTAATGCTCAATAACAACGTTATGTACTAAACGGGGAACTTAGACCGCCGACTGCAAGGTATTGAGTTATATAACGCTGAGGGGTGACGGCAAACGGGTTTTTTTTTAACACATCTGTATGAAGCAAGCCCAAATTCATTAATTAAATAGCGTAGTCGAAGTAGGCCGCAGTATCCGCTGTGGGAAGCGGACGGCGGGCGGGGAATGTCTCAAATGCCCGACCAACAGGCCACAATCAGGGGGGGCGAGGAAGTAATCAAGCCCGAGGTTTTTACCTCTGAGGAGCCGAAAGCCTATTTACACAATTCAATTATGTGCGTTTAAAGCAGACTTGTACTGCAGCATCTCGAGCGTTGCGATTGTTTTAAGCTTTTAATTTATTCTCGCAGCTCTAATTCTGCGTCTTTTGAGAAGTTTGTGGGCGAGTTTGCGGCTTTGATATGCGATCCATAATTAGTTGACCAATTTGTTTGAGTGTGTTGTTAGCTGCGTTAGCTATGTGAAGTGCCACGACTGTTTATGAGCGAGAAAAACGGCTTCTTTTGTTTTAACACGCACCCTTCAAGTAAGAAATCACTAAAATCAGTCGCTTTGCAGCGATTAAAGTTGGAAAAGGGGGGTAATTATGGGACACAGCAGACCTGCAATGCGATCCACTTAAATGGGGTATTTTTATGTCACATGATTACACTGGAGTGGAGTGTGTGTGTGTGTATGTATGGTGTGTGTTAGCGAGGCAGGCTAAAGCGACCGCTCCGTTTCCAAATTGATTCAGCAGCACACGGGTCTTGCTAATTAGGCTGTGGGTTAATTAAACGAAATCATCAAGAGTTATGGCGGGCCTATGAGCTCGCTGTCGAAACGGCAGTGTCCCGCTGGTGTGTGTGTTCGTCTGTCTTTGACCTGTTTAGGAGAAGGTAATAGTACTTGTGTTGAGGATTCAGTGCATGTTTTCAGTCTAGCAGGGAAGCTAATTGGCGTGGCATTGTAGCACTGTTTGGCATTTGATGTCTGTTCGTTCCTTGACAGTGGCCTGGCAGTGTAAAAACGAAGCCAGAGAAACTGTATGAAATTTAAATGATTTTGCATGTATACGTTAAATGAAGTCGTTAGATGTCAATTAAGATGTTTATGTTCTCTGTCTTTCTGCACGTATGTGTTACTTTATTTATTTGGGTTATTGTTTTAAAGAGAACATTACTGCAATTATAATCCCTGGGGATTTGCACCCATTATCCGTTATTTACAGCCTTATTCAAATAGGGGCAAACATGTTGACAGATCCACACTATGATTTCACTCACATCAGCATATTATAAGACCAGTCAACCTAGGTCAACATTTAGGCCTCCTCTAGCCTGTTAGTTATTGCCAGAATTGATAAATGTATGCATAGATTCTGGGTGTTATCAGATGGGGGCGGGGGGGGGTGTTATTAACATGGGAATTGCCTCATATGAATTATTTTCATTCAAATGCATGAATTATAAAACAAGCCGCCAAGGTAATTGGTGATGTATAGATTTATGTTGTGTGCCCTAGCAAAAAGAACATGCGACTGCATATGTGGAAATCAATTTGATGTCTGGCCTGTTATTATAAGTGCCATAGGCACAGATTGTATGGAAGCCTATATAAGACAAAAATAAAAGAAGTCAAAATGTTAGCAAGACCTTATTGTAAATTGTGCTCTAAATTAGATTAAAGGGGTGGGGGTTGATCTATGGTGATATGTTCTACATTATTCGTATGCATAGTGTTTTTTGTTTTGTGTTTTATTAGTAAGTGGGGTTTGCTTACATGAAAGCAGTTAATCTAGTTAATGAGATGACTGTTGCAATTTTTTTAAAGTATTAGTTTTGATGATTTCGTTTATTTGATCTGAAGAACTATTTCGTGCTGATTGTACATTAGAGACGGTGCACTGTCAGAAGAATTTTATTGCATTAGATGCTGTCTATAAAGTATGTCCAGTTTTACAGATTTATGCTGTAATACTTTTTATGTTGGTTAAGAAAGGGCTTAATTCACCCCAAAATGATTGTCATTCCAAACTTGTATGACTTTATTTCTTCTCAGCAGAAACATAAAAATTGATCAAATTAAAAAATGAAAAAAGTCTTCAGTGGGGTCCAGTATGGTTTAGGCAGGATGATGTTCTACAAAACATCTTTTGTATTCTGCAAAGATAATCATACAAGGTTAGGAATGACATGAGGGTGAGTAAATGATGACATACTTTTTAAGGTGAACTAGCTGTTGTTAAGACTTAGCTTTGTAAAGTGCTGCATTTATTTCATGTATTTGTTAATATCAGATTTCTTTCAGATCACTGAGACGTGTTAAAAAAAAAGGACCAATTCAAATACACAGTATGCAGCATTGAGGGTACATTAAAAAAAAAATACTGTAAAATATAATAAAAATTTCTATATTAAATTAAAAAAAAAGCATTCTTTAAATTAATGAGTAAAGGAATATTTGCCCTTTTTAGATATGATTAAATACTATTACATATCATAATGTGACTTTGGTGTCAGGAGGAGCCAGGAGAAACTCTGAGAGGTGCCAATAACAATGGGGTCAATGTGGTTATGCCCTCTATGTCAGTGAGAAGCAACCAGACCGTGGAGAATCTCTCTCATCACCTTACAGATACAAACACAATGTCCTCCCCTGCTTGCCTTGATAAGTTACTGGATATTGTGAGTATATTTACAAAGAGCACTTTTATAAAAAAAACGAAAAAAAAAAAAGAAACATGAGTTATTACGTATTATAGTTTGATGTTAGCAGGTTGTCTGTATATATAAGGACAAAAGTAATGACAAGCTTATAGACGTGTCTTGGGTTTTTTTTTAAGTAAATAATGGGGTTTCCCTCTTTTTCAAAGGCGGCGAGGCTCCTACAGCACCGTTCCATTGCTGAAGAAGAAGAATCCCAACCGCCCAAAATGATGGCAGGGTGACTTTTTAGTCATCGGGATAAAGTTATTCTCAAGTGTTTTGTGTTTGTGGCCACAAGTGGTTCAACACTATCCTAGCACTGAGATACCAGGGTTCCAGTGTTATTGACTTGCCTACGGCTTAGGTTATGCACCACTGGACCCAAAATTGACTGTGTAGGTGACCACCTCGCTTCCAGTATTTTTGCCATGGCAATGAAGCACCTGTAGGTTGTAGGACTACTAAGTGTGGGCTCCCCCAAGTATTCAGTTTTTGTGCTGATTCCTGGATGTGATGATTGAAACTGAAAAAAATATTTATTTAACTGGTTCTGCTTTTAAATCTTGAAAAGCATGTTGTTTTCATGTTTGGGATATCAGGGGTTTCACAAGCTTTCTACGAGTCAGGATATGGACCAGGGACCTCCTGTTTAAATACTGTATAAACTGAGTGTTGTCTTTTAAGCCAGGGATCAAATAATAACATGTGTGATAGTCGTTTTATAGGTAATTATTTACCTACAATAAGATATTGCAAAAATACAAAAAAAAACCATTTATTTTGATTTGTGGATTTATATTCATTACAATAATCGTTACTTCGAGAGGATGTATTTATTGAAAACTTTAGCGTTGGGTTTAAAGTTACTTAATGTATTAGAGAAGTGAAAAGGATAAACACTTATTTTTTTATTTAAAAAAAAAAAAAGACACCAAACAACAATGAGTGAAAAATTAGGTGAAATGGTCCAAGACCTGTTGTCTTACTATTATGCATAATATTAGCCAAAAAATTGTTTGCAGAGTGTTACAAAAACTATTGTGGACTTTTTAAAAGGAATAAATGAAGTGCACTAATATGAATTGAATTTTATTTAATTCATCAGATGACGAATCTCAGCTGAAAACGCTTTAGAGAGAACACAAAATCCCCCTCAATGGGCTTCCCAGAAATGAGAGCATAGAGGAATCGTACAGAGATGCAGGTGACAAAGGGTGGTTCTTCTCAGGAAAAGAGTTGGATGAAGAGATGGAGGGACCTGGGAAGGAAATGCGGAAGGAAAGTGATGCCGGGGGGGCTGGACGTCAGATCAGGACAAGCAGAGCAAAACTATAAAAACAGCAGAGGCTTCTGTCAGCAAATGGCAGATCTGTCTGTGTAAAAACGTAGCCTCTGAAGGGTGGTGACAACCGTCCATTCAAGGTCGTAATGCGTGTTTGGAGTCATTTCCCACTAGAATGGCGTTGAGTGTTCATTATAATTCAGAACGCACCCCCATATTCAGAGGATGAGAACGGGCGGGACATTGAAAGACAGTGAATCAACCCCTTTTCCTGGCTCGACCTACATCTCCAAACGAAAACCATACCAGTGTGCCGTCTGTCGTGTCTCCTACAATCCATGCCATCACCCTGGAAAAGTCCCACTTGAAAAAAATCTGTGTTGCACCAGAAGTCGCAGCAGGAGTGCTGGGGAATATACTCCTAGTTCCACTGCAAATACGGGGAACTGGATCCATGGCTTACAAAACTTGGCTGCGACTACTGTTGGGAAGCAGACCACACAGTTAGTTAACACCTCCACCAGCAAATTGTGTCACCCAAGCAAACCTGACTGCAATCAGCAGTAATGATCCCAAAAAGACGGAGAGCAGGTGCAGCCTCAGAGCTAGCTCCTCATTACTTTCTTTCTCCGGTGGCCTCTGCACAAGCCATGTCTGCTATTCTCACCCACTCTGCCTGACTTCCAGTCCCTAATTTCTCTCGCCACACTCCATTCTTTCTTGTCTTCTTCTCTTAACACACAGGGACGTCTGCAACAGCAGGCACAGCTACCCCAGCCGCACTTTATACCCCAGCCTCAGAATGCTCATGCCCCTGGTGTTGAATGGACTCCAAACCCAAATGCCAGGGCCAGAATCCAGAGTCTCCAAAACCAGCTTTTGCAGCAGGCAGTGCCAGTTCTTGGTCTTCAGTGCTGCACAACAGGCTCTCTTGGCCCAAAGACTCAGTGGCTTACACAAGGTCAGTGGGCTGCATTTGGCCTCCCAACCACTAACTCAAATGAAGTTTAGAGGGAGACCAACCAAGATGCAGGACAAAGGTGCCGACATGAGAGTATGCAATGATATAAAAGTCGAGCCTTCTGATCAGCAATGTCACTAAAATCAGAAGCGGGACTGGAAAATCGATGGTGTAAAAAAAGAGATGTGTATTATGTGCTGAGAATACACAGTGAGCAAAAGGAATAACAGAGAAAATGGTGGGCGGACAGCACAACATGTGATAAAAAAGAGCAAGAAGAAAAGTGAAATGGAAAGTTGAGGGAACGGGGAAAAGTGGACCTTGTGTGAGGAGGAAGATGCAAACTCCAAAGTAACTAAATCCACAGCAGCCCCGGTCCTCACGGGTGATAGTCCGTTTGTCATGTGCTTGTGGATCCCAATACCAAAGGTCTGTCTCAGCCATACACATACCAGTTAACAAGCTCTGCTGCTGCTAACATAAACTTTCGTAACACTAATTTTGCTGCCTAAGATATCTTCAGGCCATAGAAGTGACAAAAGATCAACACGCTCTTGTCCTTCAGGACGGCCTGTGCTCACTGAGTTTCCAGTCCTCAGGTTCTATGGGCCGTTTTTAGAGTCACGAGATGATGCAGAGACATCTAGTCCCTCAGCGGGAGGACTGCGAAGCCCTCGGCAGGGGAGGTAGGGCTAAGTGGAGAAGAGGTACGTAAGTGGTTGTTCTTAGATGCCTGGCAATCCAAAGATAGGGGAGAGATTAGACAGCTTCCAGTGATGTGAAAGAGACAGAAGTATGGAGGAAGAAGAAAGGTAATTTAATGATAGATGATGGGGTGAAGAGGGACATAGTCCAACAGGGACAGTTTGGTCATGCCATTGACTTAATCCAGTAGTGCGGAAAGAACACAGGCATTGGTAAGGGAACGCCCCAAGAGAACTGCTGTGGACCTCTGACTCTGAAAATGAAAGAGTTCTACACGTCCTGTTATCCTCGTTACTGATGAGGAAAGTTCAAAGCAGCGGCTTCTATGAGGGAAGAGTCAGGTTAGCCCAGTCAAACGTCTTCACAGTAGAAGCCAACAGCTGAAAGGTCAAGTGGTGGTGGAAAGGTTCTTCGCTCTACCACAGTCTTCCTCTCGGATGCAGAGGATGAATATGATGCAGATGAACAAAGTACGAAGCGGAAAAAAAGAGAAAGAGTGAGATTGATAATGAAGAGGTGGAGATCACAGCGGGAGAAGCAAGATGTAGATCTTGATCTTCAGCTGGAGGCACAAGCAGATCCTCCTACTCCTCTTTCAGTTGCAGTTGATCACATCAGGGCGTTCCAGCTGGCATTTTGCAGTCACATGCCCCTTTCCTTGTCTTTTAACTCAACTTTCACCCCCAGTTATACAGAGCCATATGTACTTCTCGCTTACCCTTCATCAGTTATTGGGGTTGGTGTTTTCTGAAGGTGATAGGGGTAAAATGGCCCTTTTCAAACACTCAAGCAGTTACCTCGAAGTCCAGCTGCACTTTTCGGGACCCCCTTAAATGCACCCGCAGGCACCTCTCTTACCACTCCTTTTTTATCTAATGGTAATGATTGTGAGTCTGCTTTGGATCTAAGCATGGGGAAAAACCACAGCTCTACATTATCATCAACATCATCATTTGTCTTCACAGCCTAACAGGCCTTCATACAGAAAAGTCATTTGCTTGATGGTCTGGGATTGAGACCAGCGACTGTTGGAGTTCCTACAGAGGGAAGTCTTATTGTTGTTCATGTGAAGCACAGATTCTGCCATTGCTATCCCTTCTGCCAATAACAGTACTCTAACTAATCGCACTAATTTGGCTAAGACTAGCACTGTGTACATGAGGGCAGCAGAAAAAGTTAGCACATCACTCATGGAAAGGGGAAAAAGAGAAGGAACGAGAAAAAGAGCGTTCTCGGGAACAAAAGAGGCCAAAAAGGTCAGACGACGGTTCAGGGACATGAGACGGTCCAGGACCATCATCCATGCTGGACCAGCTTGATATTCTCTATGGATGTTATTTCAAAGATCCAAAACCTGGGAAAGCATGAGTTTGAGCAAATATCTGACGTGGGTGAACCTTCCAAAGAAAGTGGTTCAGATCTGGTTCCAGAATATGAGGGCCAGGGAGCGAAAGGGAGGAGGTCCGTTTTTTAATCAGTGATGGCACTTTGGCAGCTGTTGGGAAACCACTCATTAAGTTCACACTGGCCACTCTCGAAGCCCATATTCTCAACCCCACCTAAAACATAACCCAAGTCCCTCTACCGGCTGGGCCTCTGCAAAACCCCAAACTGGAAAATGTTCCCCCAAAGACGGATAAGGTGAAGGAGGTCAGGAGCCCCTGAAAACTCCCACTCAAGGTCCAGTAGACCAAATCAGACACCCTCTTTCACTGTTTGTGTCCACTGGTCCTTCATTAGTTTCACAATACCAAAGCAGAAGCAACTCCCATCACAATGGTTTAAAATAGCTCCTAAAACAGTGGCCACACCGGTTTTGCAGTCCCTCTGCTTGTACGTGGGATTCCTGCATCTCGATCTGCTCCAAAAAGGAAGGTTGAAGAGGTACGGAGAGCTGAGTCGGAGGACCATACTGATGAAGAGGACGATGCTTATCAAGGAGTGGTTAAGTCTGAGACTACCAGCCATACGGTGCCAAAATTGTCCACTACGCCAATTAACAAGAGTCTTCTGCCTTGGCATCTCAGAAACACAATGGGGCTCAAATCTATTGGTCCCAGAAAGGACCATTCAAGATCAACACCCTGTCAAGAGAACAGTTAGGCCTGAGCTCCCAGCGACCTACTCCCTACTACCACTACCACCACCACCCCTACCACACCATCCCCTGTAAAGATTACAGCACCCTCATGTCAAAGCCAAAAAAGAAACAAAGTTACATGCAGCAGGACTCCACCCCAAGACGACCTCGAACTCACCTGAACTCTCTTCAGCTGTCCATTTCGGCCTTCAGTCGTGCTACGAGACATGTGCTCATCCTAATGCCCTGGAGTGTGAGGCGTGGTGGGGACAGAGCTCGGGCTTCCACTAAAGGTTGTGCAAATCTGGTTCCAAAATTACACACGTGCCAAGGAGAACCGCTGGAGGCTTCAGCAAGGAAAATGGGTGTGAGGACACTTTAATATTTAATATTAAGAAAAGCAGCTATTTTCATATGTCAAATTTAGTATTTTGCTACAGTGACGACTGGGCTTCGAGGTCTTCAGATGTCTTTCTCATCATCAGCAACACAAGATATGTGCCAGATGCAGTAGATAAGATAAAATGGCACTCTAAAGTGGCACATTTAATTTAATTCGTATTTTTCCCTAGTGGTTGTAAAAAGCATATAAAAACAAAAAAAAAAAAGTTTTTTTTTTTTTTTTTTTACATTAATTGCTTTAAGTGATAGGTTACCCAAAATGAAAATTCTGATCATTAATTATTCACCACTAATTGTCATTCACAAACCCATCAGACCTTCATGCATTTTCCGGAACACAAATTAAGATATTTGTGATGAAATCCGAGGAGAACATACTAATGTAGAATGGGACATCTCTCTTAGTTCTAATCCTCTGTATATTCTGCGTTCAGATATGTAAAGCTGGGCAAGAAATTGCAAGTCCTTCTCTCAAAATGCTTCAGACATTTTTACAAAGACTGGTTTATGTACATTGTGTTGTGTTTCCTCTGCATGCAAACAAGGCGCAGTGCTGTCGGTTTTCTATATCAGAACACTGGCTCCTTGCGTCAGCAGCACCACACGCATGTGTCAAATGTGCATCAAAGACTGAACACAGAAGAGAAGAAATTTGTTGAATGAAGTCAGTACTTCTTGTAAGTTTCTTTGAGCCAAAAATTATCCTTGTAGCGTTATAACATTGTGGTTGAACCACTGATGTCACATGGACGATTTTAATGATGTCCTTAAAAAGGAAAAATCTGTTTGTTCCTTGCGTCTAGTTGAGGGTCCAGAAAGCTCTCGGATTTTCATCAAAAATCTTTCATGGTGAACCGAAGGTCTTATACGGGTTTGGAATGACAGGAGGGGTGAGCACATTAATGAAGATTTTTCTTTTTGGCAGTTAACTGTACCCTTTAAGTAAAAAGATTGTAAGAATAGCATTTTTATTCATCTTTGTACAAATAGCACATGGTTACTGAGTGTCATTCAGGTAAATAATGACCACATTTTTTTCCTTTAAAACAGGGATTTTAATTTGAATTTTTAACTTTTCTTTATTTTTATTGGTATGGCTTAGCATTCGTGTTATTTAAGTTAAACTGAAAACTAAACAAACATTTTTTTACATCTTCACCGCAGTCCGTCCTAATCCCAATGACCCTTCTAAGAAGGTAGACATCAGCTCGGGTAGCTACCTACAATATAATGCTCTCGAGCCAACGCCCCATCCTGCCCAAAACCTGTAAAACTGACAGTTATGTGATCCAACTCTATCTATATACCATCGGCCAGACAACAGGCCGTGAGACTCTGAGAGGCAGTGCGAGGCCTGTGGTGGTTGGAATTTGAATCCAGAGGCTGCAGCACGTGACCATGTCTTCTCAGCTCGACATCTTGCCACTCTGAGAACCACTAACTTTGGTCAAGCAAGCATCATTGGTCAGCAATGGATCTGGTTACGGGGTCTACTGGTGTTGCCAGCCAGTCTTCTACCCCATCACCAGCCAGCAGCTCCAGCTAAAAATTGAATTGAAGCTGGTATTGTCTGTGGACCCACTAAACTTGTTGGCTTCACTAGACAGAAAGAATGGGGTGCTGGTCTTTTAGCTTATAATGTTCTTTTGAGGCTCCTAAAAAATTGGAGGCAGGCCCAGTTGACACTGGCCATCTTCGCGCAGCTCTCTCCTGGATATCAGCGAGACATTGTTATTATTATGATATAGAGTCTTTGCATTACAGGGCGTCCTTTTAATGACCTATGTGCACAACAGCATCATTTTATTACTACTACAATAATCTCAACTGAAATGGTACGTCGATGGGACATGCTAATGCTTATGTGATTATGGTCCGTCATTTCACAACTTCATCCCGTTTAAACTCCTATTATGTTGGGTAAATATTTCTCCTCCTATCCTTTACACAAAAACACTGTGTTTGAGTGGGGAGGAATCTATGCGGAATGACGCACCCAAAAACTCAACCAAAGTGCTCTGGGTCTCAATTATGTTTGATGGTACTGCTTTGCCTTGAGCCAGCGGTGGTTTAGGCCGTTTAAAGCCTATCTTAGAAGGAGTCATTCTAAAGCTGATTTATCTCCAATTGCTATGGTTTAATTCAAAGAAATTCTTCTGTAAACAAGTCGTTCTAATTTCTGGCTCCAGTCTGAAATGAATAATAGACCTACGATAATGGTTTAGATGGTAATGAAATGACAAGGTAAGACTGAGAGAAAATATGCTGTCTTATGGAATAGCGATTGGGGAGGGGGAGAGTGTTCGGAATCCAGACGCCATTTAAAACGAGGGCCGCGGTAAACAATCCGATAGCCAATTTTAAACAACCATCATGACAATCCGTGGTGTTCCTCAGCAGCGCTCTCATTGATAAGTTTAAGATGGTCAGAGGGCCTCAATATACAGCACTTTGACGTTTTTTTTTTTTTTTTAAGGTTTTCGTGTTCCGCCAACTAAACATACTTTGTTGTATGGTGAATATTACTGTATGTCAAAAACTATAATGACGTATTAATCAGCTTTTACGGTTATTTTTAAAGGGTGTGCATTGCACATAGTTAAAACACAGGGAACAAAATATGGAATCAGCCCAGCCGCTGTGCACGAAAGTCAAAGTCAAGTCTGTCCTTACACTATTTTATATGGATATTTGTGGAACACCGAACTTATATACCTACCACCCTCTGATAAACCATTTAGTTTGGTTTGAATTTTTAGGGGAATAACCCCCAGATTGTCGATGATCAATTAAACACAAAAGTAATTATTTTATGGTAAGAGCAAAATAGGTTGTAGCATTATGGGAGAGAGTTGTCATCTTTTTTTCTTGTTCTTTCATTACAGCGGGTTTTTTTTTTTGTGTGTTGTTGCGCAACAAGATGCTCATACTGGATAGATTCAAGTATTTTTCTTAAAACCCGCCAGGAGAGAAGACAGGGGTGCTTACGTGGAACCGGGAAAATCATCAGGGAACAGGAGGTGTGATTGAAGGCCAGAAATACTAAAGACGATTTTCCTTTGGTGGATTTTGTATAAATTAGGGAACATTAATACTTTAACAAAAGCAAAACTAAAAAGATTTTTTTAATGAACATATTAAGAAAATGATATTCCAAAGTTGTTATTCTTCTTGCTTTGTCTCCTTAACAGAACACAAAAAGCAATCTTGATTGGAAGTTGTTCGTAATGCAAACGCAAATGGAGCTCCCATGCCTTGACACTTTGAACTAGTCCATGGTTTAAGCATGAGCTCAGAGAAATGCATTTCAGACACCACTTGAAACACTTGAAGTGCATAGAAAATTTTGTTATAGGGCTATGTCCCCACAAATACAAGTTGTGTTTCTTCACCTATTGTCAAGTTGTAGCTCATATGAAATGACGGACTGGGTTGTAGTGCAGTGCTACAGGACTGGGATTCACGTGTTTGCACTGTTTCAGATTATATCGGTAAATAGGGAGAAATTGCTTTTATATTCTCTTTTTCACTTCTTTCCTACTGCACAGACTTTGATTATCTACTTGTTATAACTTTCGTACTAATACTATTTTCAGTACTTCTACCACTTTTGATTATATTGATTCAAACTTTTTTTCGACTTGGAGAGTCTTGATATAAATTTTAAAAGATAGGTGGCAGTCTTTTTTATGAAAAATTAGATATGTTAAGCTTGTTTTCCCTCACTTGTCCCTTCATTTTGGTTGGTCCCCTTTTTTTCTTATGCAAAAAACAAAAAAAAATTTATGTTTTATGTTTCTCTTTATTATAAAAATTTTACCCTTGAATTTTGTAGATACATTAATTTTTTAAATTTTGGTGTTTTGGAAGCACTTTTAAAAAAATATTTGGACATCTTGCGGGGAATCTGAGAAAAAGCCAATATTTTAAAGCTTTAATCTTGTTTCCCCCAACCTGCTTGAGTTTCAATTTTGTTGATGGGTAGGAAAAATTTAAAAAACAAAAAAGCACCCTATTTGATAGAGACCAACTTCGTGCACATAGGGGAAGACCTAATTTCTTTTTTAATGGCTCGGTTTAAGTTGTTTTAAAAATTAGGAATTCCCTGTTTTGTTTAGATCTCATTTGAAAAAAAATTAAAAAAAAAAAGGACTCTTTCAAAAAAAATTTAAAAATTTTTAAAGGAGTTTAAAAATTTTTTAAAATAAATTTTTAAAATTTTAAATTATTTTTATAATATTTTAAAATATAATATTTTAAAAATTATCTATACATGAGGGCCCTAAAACACTACTGATAATCAAATTTAATGTTTTTGGCACCCCACCCGGGGGAAAGGAAAAGGGGGAAAATAAAAAATTAATATAAAAAAAACTTGGAAAAATGAGGATTTAAAAACGCCTTTTCTGGGCATGCTTTTTTTTTATGTTATTTTATTTTTATGAAAATTTACAAAAATCCGAGAAGGAAGGGGAAAAGGCACAAAATTTTTCTGAATTTGCAAATGAATGCTTTAATGGCTGGTCATACTTTGCTTTTAGGCCAAATACTAGAAACCTAAATATGGGCCCGTTTCTGGGAAATTTTTTATATATATATACTTCTATAAACTTTTTGAAAATACAAGTCCCCCGTGATTTTATTTTGCGGACATGGCAACAAGTATGATCGATCTAAAAGGGGGTCGTGACCCTTTATTTACGCTGCTTTATCCAACCAGTTTGCGTTTTAAAGCTAAGCGGCGAGCCGAAATCCCCAAGAGAAACCAATACCCTCCTCGATAGTTTAAAAGGGCGTTCTAAATGGGAATTTTCCCAAACAACCCCTCGAGGAGCGCCTCAGTCCTCAGAATCCCCGCCCCACGGCTTCCATTTCTTTCTGGAAAACACGGCCCTCTGGGAAAAAAACATTTGTTTTCGAATTTTTCTTCTAAAGTAAAAAGGTAAAAGTGCGACATATTGAGAAGTGAAACTTTTTTTAATTTTGGGTAAAAAGTGTTTTTTTTTCCGCTGAAGGGGCACTTGGCCCAGAAGAAGCGAGGCGGGTTTATTCCCCATTTAATTTTTGTGAGCGGCGTTTTCCGCCCTTTTTTTTTTTTCCCCCCTCTCCCCCCCCTCTCTCGCTCCCCCCTGGAGATCGCGGCTTGTGGGCCCGGGCGGTCGGGCCACCGGAAAAGGCGATGGCGGGTTTTGGGAAGGACTGGCAAGGAACTCTGCTGACTAGACCCGGGACCCAGAAATTGAAGACCCGGGGCGCGATGAAGAAAGGATTAGCGAGGGGAGGCCCCATTGTATCCGGTGAGTGAAGGACCATTTCCCCCCTTTAACACAAGTTTAAAAAAAAATTAAAAGGTTTTTTTCCTAAAACCTTACCCCCCGCCTCAATTTTTAAAAAAAATATGTGAATTTCATACGAAAACCAAAAACTTTTTACGCGAAAACCTTTTTTTGTCAGGTGGTTTTTTCCGCCCTTTTGGGGTCACGCAGTGCAGTAAATTAGTGAATGACATCGTCTGCGGGGGGCCGTTGGGGCAAATTGGTCTGGGTTATCTGCCCAATCGTCCCCTAGCGGGGGAAAAAATCTTCATCGCAAAATGCAAAAACGGGAAGGGAAAGACGGGGCGAGGGTAGGACAGGCCGCCATTAGCCGCTGCAGTGTGGGTCCATCCGCAAAAGAAGCAGAGGCTCACGGTAACACAAGACTCTTTTTATCTGATCAGTAATACTTTGTTGGAGTTCAAAGTAGGTCAGCCGTTGGGTCCTGCGCGTGAATTGGTTTTGGCCTCTGCATGGAAGAAATCTTATGCGACGTGTGTTGAACATGTTAAAAGCGGCGTGAGATGCTTTTATTTTCACAGATTTTGCGTCGAAAATTGGTAAACATTGTGGAAAGCTTACAGAGTGGTACGGTGGGCAAAGCGACCTGTATGTAATGCACATCTGTATTGCCTGCGATCAGTTTATTCGATGTGGCGCTAAAGATTTAAATGCCGCTAGTGGATGAATTGCAATTTGTTGGGGATTTTTGTGATGGAGATGGTGCATTAGGGCTGGGCTGGTGCCAGTTTGTCTCCGTGCAAACATGAACATCGTTGGAGCAGAGTAGGTCATGCATTTGCTGCTGAAATGCATGTCGACTTCATGTCATAATGACAATGAGGATGTGTAGTCTTTAAATAATTAGTTCAGTGTTGGTTGCGCTTGTTATCGTTGGTGAATGCTAGGTCGTCACATGTAAAATCTTGTTTTAACTGCGTGAAAGAGGCCATCACATACATGTCTGCTGGGTTAACTTTACACTCGCGATCCCAGTGCGCCTTCCACTGCCCTGCCATGCAGCATGCTCACAAACTTGTGTGCGTGCGTGTGAACCCACACCAAAAGGTGTGTTTGCTCGCTCACAACCATGCGTTCACGGAATGGCATCCTGCTTTAGGGGGCGTGATTGCTGACTGGACACTAATAAATGGCGGTTTGAAAGAGCTCGGTGACACAATCGGCCGTGTGAAAGGTTAATGTGTATGCTGTTGTCCACGATCACTGGTGAGAATAATGAAAGCGTGTGCATTCGGAGGAAAGAAGCGGCTTGTGGCATTGAATCAAAAATGGTTTAAGCAGCAACACATGCTATTGATGCAATATTATATCCAATTTGGCTGTCGATTGAGGGAGCCCAAAATCAGTTATTCAGGGCTGTAGTTATGAAAAATATTCTATTTCATCATTGGTTAATACTCTCAACAATCAGTTTTGTGCAATGGTTGAAGTCAATAAATATGTGCATTAACAAAGGGATTTTGCTCTTCTTTTCTCAGGAGCTGTTCTGCATTAAAGCCCGGGTGAGAGGACCTGAGGAGGAGGCAGGGAAATTTGAGGAGCTACAAGAACGAGGTGGAGAAAAAGATGAATATCAGTCCTCCACCTGGTAAGTGAGACTAAATTGTTAATGAATGAATGAGGGAGTGGTGAACGTGCAAGTCGCTGGGAAAGATTGAGCCTCTAAGGAGAGGTACTGCAGAACAGACAGTACTGCTGAATAGGACTGCATTAGAGGGAGAAGAAATACCTAGCTCTGGAACATTTGAGGTCCATTGAGACCTGACTAGAAAACTAACATGACCTAGATTTCACAGCCGTGAAGCTTATGCAGTAAGCATCTTGCTCAGTGACACTAGTTTCTGAATGCGAAATCATTATGCATAAATGCATGAGTGTTGGAGTTGCATGGGAAATCAGTGTTTTCTCTTGTGCAGCTGCGCCTCTGTTAATATGTCCATTGAAGGAGAAGCTGGAAGCAGATGGGAGATCGATTTACGTTTGAAAGGTATGGGGCAAGTTTATTTTATACCTGACTTAACTACAAGCTATATTTACATCATTTGTTGCATTAATAGTGCATGTATTATTTCCTTAGCAAAATTGATTTAACGCTTTTTTATATGGTGTGTTTTCAATTGTTCTCTTGCAAGGTGGATTATGGGTGCGACGGCAGAGGAGTTGGAGGCGCATTTCCATTGCTGTGGTTCCGTAACAAAGAGGTCCCATCTGGTGTGGCAAGTTTACAGGGACACCCCAAAGGGTAATTCACTGCATTCTTCAGTTTGGATTTCTCTCTCTTAAACCTACAACTTCATCATCTTTCTTGGGCATCTTATTTTCTTCTGTTTTGGCAGCATTTGCCTCCCGGAGAGGCACGGTTGGTTAGAGTAGGCATTGAGGACCCACCGTAACCACAAAATGAACAGGAGCCACTGAAATATATTCTGAATTTTGTACAGTAAGCACACTATAAAATAACAATTATTTTACTTTAAAATACTTTTCTCCAGCATCCGCTTGGAACATAATTGTTTTAGCTTTGGGGAATTGCCCCTTGCAGTAATTAGTATGGCCTTTTGGTACAATGGCATTATTTTTACACTATTTATATTTGTACTTGAGACTGTGACGTAGTGATATTGTTCTTTTGCTTTTTTGCATTCTGCTGTCGTGCAGAAGATTGTCAAGCTAGATCCCCCTTAATAATTTTGACAGCTTGTTCATGGGGGTAACTTTTTGATGGCAATGCTTTAATCACCCGCGACGTATCTAAAACAACTTGTCAAGCAATATACGCATTTCAACAGAGATGCTATTTAGTTTTTTTGGGTGCATTCATCTGTGCATTAATTAATATATATCAATATATATATATAGATATATATATACGATCAATCCTATCATATAATATATATCCTATTATAGGTTACTGTCTATATATATCTATATATACTATATATATGTTTGTGTGTGTGCTTATATACAAGAATAATTAAGGAGTGGCGGTTTCAGTGGATACTTTGTTTTTTTCCCTCTCCCCCTTTGTTTTTTTTTTTTAATTGACCTCTCACCGCCCTCATTTGATAATTTGCCGCCTGGTTTTAGGATTTTGCATATATAGATTCGCAGACAAGGAGTTTCTGTTAGGACAGCCCTGGGAACACTGGACGAGTCTTTATGCGATAGTGAAGCCATATTAAGGTGCGATGAAGCCATTACAACAAACTAATACTAACTTATGCTGCTATAAAATTTTTGGACTTTCTAAATTCAACATAAAACTGATATTCTGTTAAAGCCAACAAATATTATTCATCGTAGAAATTTAGCACACACGCTATTTAGGGGGTGGTACAAAATGTTTACAATTTTTTGGGAGTGGTGTTGAAATTTAAAATCATAAATTTCCCCAACTGTGTTCTTAACAGGTTGGGGCCAAGAGAACAAATCGTCCTGGCATTAGCACCACAAGACCGCGGTTTTTCCCTCGTGCCCGCTTTTCCGGCTCACGTGGGAGGAAACTTCTCATCACGTGCTGCGCTACTACAGTGGCTTACCCACCCCCCAGAGGCAGAGGACTGGCCCTTCATGTGAGCTCCATGCCACCTTGCACATTTGAACATTGACTGACACACCAGGCTCCATCCCATGACCGAGAGTGCTGGCTGTGAAGTGTGTGTTTGCCTCGGGGTTTGGGGGACGAGCTCTAAAATAATTGTTTAAAAATGTTGATGCTTCTTTTTATTTATGTTATTTATCCCATCTTGTCAATGCCAATCAAACTGGTAAACTGGAAAAATGTATATTAATAACACAAGAAAATATGTCTTAGAAACCTGAAATTCAGTTTGGTTTTTTATAATAACATGCCATCCCTTTGTTTTTTTTTTTTTTCCTTTTTCAAATCAGTCACCCCCCCCCCCCCCCCTTTTTTCAGATTTTTTGTTTTGCTTGGTACCTTTCTGTTTCTAATTACTGTACATTGAGTTACAGTCTGGCGTCGGTATATGTTCATGCCCTCCTGTTTAATGGCCTCTTGATGTGAGGAGAGAAGGAACCGCACCACTCTTAATTGGTAGTCTGCACTCTCTGAAAAATTAAACTCCTGGTGTGTCGTTCATGTGAAAAGAAACTGAGGAAGAATTAACAAACCCTCAAACACACACACACATAGCATAGCCATCGTCATCCATGCACTGTCCATATCCCCCTGCCGTGTCCAGATTCGAGCATGGAATGAGCCTTCACACTCACCCAGAGGTTCAAAAAGTCAGTTCTTGTGAAGAATGATTTCTGCATTGGGTCTTAAAACACGAGTGAGCTGCTATAACAGTGGTGGAATTTTACACATAGGCCTGTGGGTCCTCTAGACGAGACGCTTCACTAGTTTTTTTGGGACACAACCCTAAATCCTGCATAGGGCCCTCTGAAAGGACTTTGTAGCACTCAATTAATAGTTTTCGCGGCGAGGAAGAGGATGCAAGTAGTATTTTTTATATTGACAAGATCTGGTAGGGTGAATAAGTCATGTTTAATGACATCAGAATTCTTGTAACATTCAGTCAGGTCTCTTTGAATGGGGAACGTTCTTTCTTGTTATTCCGTGTGCACGCTTGCTCACACTTTGAGGACAGTGGGTGTTGGAGTGATCTATCGGGTTAGGGCGCCTGTTAAAATTTTTTATGATTGGTTTAAATGTAGTGCGTCAAAACGAGTAATCGCCATCCACAATAGTTTCTATTTTACATAATATATATCTGTGTGTGTTTGTATGTTTTGATTTATACTATGTTGTGTATAATGTATGTGTATCAATGGTATGTATTTATATAGTATATAAAACATAACATTTTCTTAAATGTATACATTGTTATGTGTGTATTGATATATATACATAAAGAAATATACACAGCACACACATCTATTATGTAAACAAAACTTGATTTTGAATGGGGCGATTTAATCGAGTCTGACAGCACTAGTTTAAAATGATTTCTTTTATCCCACACCCAACTTGATACCCAGAGTTGAATTAAGTAGGGTTGTTAGATGGTTATACATTTTTGTACAGTTAGCAAGTTGGGGATTAGACATGGTAAACAAGTATAAAGCACATCAAGTATGTAGTCTGATGTCAAGCTCGGCTCTAACTTAACTTTGAAGGCATAGTGGTTGTTTGACCTCAGGCATGTGGGGTTGGTTTAGGAAAGCCCATTTTTGGTACTTTTTCAACCCCCTTGCAATGTTAACAATGATGTGTTCACTTCCAAGAATGGAGGGTTCAGGTTCCTGCAGCCTGATATTGACTTTTAGTATCCAACCAATAATAGAGGATTCTGTGCCATAAAGCTCACAGGCTGTTCCTGGAGGGGGTTTTGTGAGATGGAGAGCGTCATCTGGCTGCCTGAATGGATGCCCTGCATTTATTTGATGTGTGTGTGTGTGTTGTGTGTGTGGCCCAGCCCATAATGTGGAGAGAGCTGTGTCGTCAACTGTCAAACTGTTGTGTGCCATAGTGTTGGAGGAATTCATGTCCCCAGGATCTCTCCTTTACAGAGACCACAGGAGCCGCCCCCGTTCAGAGAGAGACGAAAGAGGGAGAGCGGTGCTTTCACTGTCCCCTAACACTGGACACTAGAATCATTTTCTAACGCCTGAATATAACACACACAACACACACACATTTTTGCTGTTGGATATCTTCCGCACTTCCCTTTTTATTAAACAACTTTTTCTGGATTCTTTATACAAGGTTGCATTAATCACTACTTATAAGATAAAGAGGGGTAATACATTGCTTTTCATAATATGAATTATGCTGTAATACCTGAAACATGAGTGCGTTCACCTCGTAAGGCCCTTTAATGCAATGCTATATTACTGACATGATACCAATCATACCGTCCCCAAAAAGTGAATTGGTGGTCCGTCTCTTAAAACCAACCACAAAAAGAGACGTCACCCTCTTTTTCTCTCATCTTTTCCAGGGGCCGAGGGGGCGAACCAAATCGTGGTACTCCCCCTTACTAATACCCTCCCAACCCCCCTATGAAATCCCCCTTACTATCACATCCCGTATCCCTATAGAAAAGAAAAAAAAAGTGAACCCTCAAAAAAAGGAAGAAAAAAAAGAAGAAAAAAAGACAAAAAAAGAAAAAAAAAAAAGAAAAGAAAATCAGCATCTCCTGGAAAGACAGACTGACTGGCCGCAGTGTGCGATGGTTGTGTGCTGCTGGCGTGCGTGTGAGGAGGTGTTGCGATCGCCCTGGTAAGTACAATATGGCTGTCGGGGAGACTTTAGGTGGCATTTGTTTTTAATGTGAGAAGATGATGATGTAAATCTCAGGCGCAGATGTTGTTTGCGTCCGTTTGTCTGGCTCTGGATGTGTTTCTCTCAGCAAACAGCCCCTCTTATGTTTGCACTCAAGAAAGGCAAACCGCAAAAAAAAATGTTATGTTAACTTTTTTTTTTTTATGATTTGTAACGTGAATATGTGAAACCATTTAATAGCCAAAAAATGTTGTTGTTTTCACAAAGTTGTGCTATTTGAGATCATATTCGCTATTATTTTGTAAAATGTGCTCTCTGGAATCCCTTTTTCCCCCCAGCACTGGTTTCTTTCCCGTTCATTCCCTCACTGTCGGATTACTTCCTCCACCTTTGTTATTCCGACAGGTGGTTTAGAGTTGGGCTTTGTTTTTTTTACGTTTTTACTGTTCTTGAACCATCTTCCACACCATACGACAATTGTAAGATGGCATGGCCAGATCTCTGAGATTCTTTTTTATTTTGTGTTAAAAAAGGTGATTTTTCGTCTCATGCATGCCTATACGCCATTCCCGAACCCCATTTCCTGGTGCCTGTGCTGATTCCTCCTCAAACTCCCCGTCTGTCCTCTCTCGTTTCTCTCTCTCGTCCTCTGTCTCTCTCTCTTCTCTTTCTCTCTCTCCTCTGTATATAACCCACTTCTTGTCGTTTCAGGTTTCGAGGGACCAGTGTGAGACTGGACTACCCCTCCTCCCGTGGCAGCGGCGCCCCCACCGTCTCGGCGGCGTCCTCTGTCCTCTTTCTGCACCCGCTATGCACACTCACGCCATCCTCTCCCATGTGGGGGGGAGGGGGATGGGGGACAGTTTAGGGCGGACCACCGGACCACTGCGGGGAGGACATTTATTACAATAACAAGCGCTGGCAGGCTTAAAACCAACAATGAATATACTGAGATGCACCAGGCCCATGTTAAACGACAGACATACATACAACCGCACCACATCCAACACACAAACAAATTTATATATCGTGAAGGGCCCCCCAAAAAGAGCCATGATAGAGCAATGGCTGCTTTAATTGCGAGTGAGTTGAGAGAGGCAGGACTAGAAAGAGGCTTGAAGGGGAGGGTTCTTCTAGGGCCTTGTCTTTCTCAGTGCACAGTGCAGTTAGGGCACGATGAAGCACTAACGCGTGGGCTACAGGTATCGGTTAATAAGGGAGGGCTTCTTTTCTGAAGCTTTTATTTCGGGGGGAGGGAGGGGGGGTTTGTGTGGAGAGGGGTTTCTCGTTTCTGTTCCTTTTTCAGATGGGGGAGTGGGTATGGACGAAAAGAGAAAAGGATGTTTTCCCCTTTTTTATTTTATTTTTAAAACCCATGATTCTGTAATTAGAAAAAAATTAAAAGACATTGTGTAAAAAGTATTTGAAGTGTTTTGTTTGGTCTTTCTATGACTTCCATGCTAGGTTTTCCACGGTTCTTGTGGGTAAAAGTGTAAAACCTAAATGTATGTGTAAAAATCCTCAAGTAAGCGCACAACAATCAAAAAAAAAAATTTTTTTTTTGTTTTTGGCCATAAGGTCAGAATACCATAAATAAAGGGGGGGGGAGAGAAGAGAGGGGGAAGGAAAAATATTCTATCAGATGGGTTTGGTACCAAAATGTCACTTAGTCCAACTCACCTAGCGATTATACAGGTGAGCTGGTCATAATAATTAGAATATCATCCTCAAAAGTTGATTTATTTTCACTAATTCTGTTCAAAAAGTGAAACTTGTATATTATATCATTACACACAGACTGATATATTTCAATTGTTTATTTCGTTTAATTTTGAAGATTATAACTGACAACTAAGGAAAACCCAAAATTCAGTAATCTCAGAAAATTTGAAATATTGTGAAAAGGTTCAATATTGAAGACACCTGGTGCCACACTCTAATCAGCTAGTTAACTCAAAACACCTGGAAAAGCCTTTAAATGGTCTCTCAGTCTAGTTCTTTAGGCTACACAATCATGGGGAAGACTGCTGACTTGACAGTTGCCAAAAGACGACCATTGACAACCTTGCACCAGGAGGGCAAGACACAAAAAAATCATTGCAAAAGAAGCTGGCTGTTTCACAGAGCTCTGTGTCCAAGCACATTAAAAAAGCACAAATTATATGGTTGATTTGGTTTGTGCCACATTATAGCAACTTGTGATTTGAGTGGGACTAAAACCATTAAAAGAACACCTGAGTACAAGTGGCAGTCATTGTAATGCATGGCAGTGCTCGGCACGAGGAAGAAACAATAATACATATTTGAACTCCTGTTCGTGATCATTTTAGTTTGCCTTCATTTATTAAACATAATTATCAAGAATTGGGGCATTTTTGTTTTACCAGATCAAACACAATGATTGAATAGATCCAATTAAATGATTAAATATTGTTTCACCACTGAATGCACTTGAAAAAATAAGCATGCCATGCAGTCACCTTATTTTATTAGAGTCTTCAAGGATATGCCAAACAAGGAAGTCAGATTAGCACTGAGACTAACCTTTTTACATAAGGCTCCACACCCTTGTTCACAAAAGGAAAGATTTATTTAAAGGTGCTGTATGTGGGATTGACACTGAGTTGTTGAACTAGGTATTGCAGTCCAAATTCAAAATATCGGAGAGGGGTTTTTTTTACCCGTCCCCTCCTCCTCAGACTTGAGGCACATGCAGGTTGCCAGATTGATGACACAAACAAGCGCACTTGACGATGAATGAAATTAAATACGCTGTGTTTTCCACCAACTGCAACCCTTGGTGCCGAAATACAGTTGGGTTAACTGGCAGTGGGCGGGTTTAACAAACCAAAACAAAGACAGACATTCCACCCGGATCGCACATTTTCAAGGGATAATAACTGACCGTAGCATTGTTTTTCAGATAAACAAGTATGTTAACTTAACATGTTTCTTATATATCTGCAAACATATTATGGTATTTTTATGCTTTAGTAGAGTCAAAAACTTGTAGCACCTTTAAACATGAAAAGAATCATTTTGTTGAAATTCATCTTAAAATTTCTCCTTGGCATCAGTGGTTTACCTGTTGTCTTCCTTGAAACTGAAAAGTTAAACATGTATTAATATCCAGTTGTTTTTTTTTTTTTAAAAGCATTCACGTAACATACAAAACAAATACTTACTTTTTCTTTTTTCCCTTTCTTGATAATTTTCTTCTTTTTCTTGGGTTTTGGATTATCGATATCCTATCAAAAAGAGAAAATTCAGTTTTTCAAACAAAAAGAAAAAAAAATGCATTTTACCCATTATAGAAATACTACAATGGGTCACTAGAACTTCTACAAGATATCTAATACTACCCATGATGCCATGGGCCAGCTTACCTGTGCTTCTCCCCCTGTCAGAGCGCTGATGTCACTGAATCGTGTGATGTTACTCAGCTGTGATGTCATTCCCACCATTCCTCTTCCTGAGTCTCTGCTCACGTGTCATACTGAGACGCACCATCATGGACTCCTCATAGTTTTTTCCTTTTTATGAAGTTTTTTTTTTTCAAAATTAAAAGAGGAATGATCACACCAACGGTTTTGTTTACCGTATCAGCTATATTTAATGTCTGGAATATAATATTTCCATAAACTTTCATATGATGTACCTGTTGAGCTCTTCTCTGCTTTCCCGTTCGGTCTGGAAGTCTCTGCGGTCTCTGATCTCTTCGGGAGCGTCGCTGTATTGCTGTCGGAGCTCCTGGATCACAGAGCTGCGGAGTGCCGCTCTCTTCTGTTTATCGATCTGCTCCTTCTGTCGGTCTGCTTCTGTCATGTCTCCGTCTGTGTATGGACAGGGCAGGGTTTGGGATGAGTATTGACTATCGGTGTTATTGTATGTCTCTACATCTAAATCCTCAAGCTAGGTAACCAACGTGAACTGCTAAACAAAATCAAAAGACTTACCATAATGCACTGGAGCAATACGAGGAGGTACGTATTTCCGGCTGGCTGAGGGATCTTTTTCCCCCTTTGAGTTTCCTCCTTCGCCCTCATCATCAGAGTTCTCAGATTCACTCAGCTATGTGTGGAAGAAAAGCAGCAATGTTTTGGTGTTATATATATATTATATATATATATATATATATATATATATATAGATATATATATATATATATATATATATATAAGTATCGCATTTGCATGTTCACGGTTCTCTGACATTGTTTTTGGACACATGACACACACCAAAAAATATTCAATTTTTTTTTCAGTAAGGGTTTTATTTTGATTCATTTTAAAAATAGTTTTTATTTAACATTTTTATGTTTTAACTAACTATTAGCTTTTCATTAAACTCACAAACTCCCTACAGTTCCTTCACAAACCCAGTTTGGGAAACCTTAATGTATAATGTTTAAAGGGATACTCCACCCCAAAATGAACATTTTTGTCATTAATCACTTACCCCCATGTCAAATCCGTAATAGCTCCATATCACCTTCTGTATCATCTGTGCCACATGGATGCGCGCTGTTTTCTTTCAAATCAAAACTAAATACACTAGAAACGGCGCATCCTTGTGGCACGGATGATACAGAAGAGCATACACAGCATATAGACACAGAGGAGACCGCTGACAAAGGAATTATTGAATAAAGTCATTATTTTTGTTTTTTTTCGCTTACAAAAAGTGTTCCCGTCACTTCATATAACCCAGATTGCACGTCTGATGGCAGATGGAGTATTCTGACGATGTCTTTCATACCTTTTATGGAGCTTGACACTGCTATTTACTTGGCAGTCTATGGGACAGTCACAGGCCTCCCGGTTTTCATCCAAAATATCTTAAATTGTGTTCTGAAGATGAACAAAGCTTTTATGGGTTTGGAACGACATGGGGGTAAGTAATTAATGACAAATGTTCATTTTGGGGTGGAGTATCCCTTTAATGCACTTCACGTTGATAACAACAAAGCCCCTTTCACACTGCGATTCCAGATAATACACGGGTAATGTGTCCCGGCAATTGTTCCCGGGTCGCTAGATTTTGCCCCTTTCACACTGCCAGTAATGTCCCGGAATCTGTACGTGTTCACACACAACCCGTAAAAGGTCCCGTAATGACACGTGACATCAAGATGTGATGTGTAATGTACGAGTCGAAAACGCTAGCCACGCTAACTTTAACTTAAGCTGGCGAACGATCTCATCTTCAGCGCGGATAGTGAGGGAGCTAACTGATCTCTGCTTCATTACAGTTTGCACATAATTGTTTTTGGAACGAACGTTGATCTGCCTTCAAAACACCCGGTAAAAGAGTCGAACAATAACGTGCGTCATCACTACAACACACCCTTTACGGCATTGGTTCTGGCTTTTTTTCACACAGAGCTCGTTCCGGGACTGAACCCGGCAATATTACTAGGTACTCAAATCAATCCCGGGATGTGTTTGCGTTCACACAGAAGGTGATCCGGCAATTTTCCGGGACCAACATGCAGTGTGAAAGGGGCTCAAATGGAATAGATTTTCATACTCATATTTTTATATCAATATTGTACATGATGATCCTATTTAAATCAAATAGGTCAAAAAAGTAATCTAAAAGTAGTCTGATTATATGGATTATGATACTAACTATAATTTTTTGTCCATGTAATTTGGAATCAGGTAAGCCAGGTTACAAAATCTACCTAGCTCCGCTTATAGAATAAAAAATACGTTTATTAAAAATATGCACAAATTAAATAAGTTTAATTCAAAGGAACATTACCTTGCTGACCAGATTCTGAGGGTTAGGGCGAAAGTGTAGAGGGTCATTCTCAGCTGGAAGAAACACCATCAGTCAAGTCTGTTAACTTGTGGATGAGTGTTCTTAATATGTGCAATCAATGACAAAAAGTGTAAGAATAAAAGACTTACCAAGGCTGCCTGTTACTGCGGTCCGTACTAATTTATCAATCTGATATTTCAGCTTTTGATCTAGAGGACGCATCTTCTCTAAAACCTACAAAACAAAAACAGAGCGAGGTGAATTATCCTTAAACATAGGCACAGCAATTAAAGTATTCTGCTGTCACAAGTATATACTGATTTATAACTTTTCCATACATTTAATTGCATTTACATTATACATGGAAATCAGGAAGAATGAAAGACATGGTTTCAATATATTTAATTTGATGCTACAATTGCCAGTATTGTATTTGTTTATTTAGAGAATTAATTGATTCAGCTGAGGAATGACAAAAAAAAAGATGGATGGACACACTTTGTTTTTGTTTTAACAAAATGAATTTGTGAGCGTTATGTGCTTTATGAGGTTAGTGTCGTACCGTCCTTATGGTGACTAGCCTGTGGATGGCGCTGTTGTCCTTCAGACTTTCTCCTTCTGTCTTTAAACTGATCAAATGAGTGACGTCTTGAAGGTAAAACAGTAATAGATGATATTTCAAGTCCAAAAAAGACAAACCCTAGAGAGAAAAAAGAAAGAAGATATCAAACATTTTTGGCAGATTGTGAAGATATGTAATCAATATCATAAAAATACTTCTACCTTAGAGGTCTGATAAGCTTTCTCTCTGACTTTCTTTATCAGGTCCCGGACATGACTTGTAACTGAAGCAACCTGAAAATAAGACCGTGTCAATCACCATCACATCTTCTCATATCTTTGTGTATTATGACCGATCGTGACGCGCTTGAACACAAAATAAGAGCGTATAAAATCATCTAAAGCAGAATCTTCAGGTTCTGTGACATTACAGACCTGTTCTGTGAGACTGTTGAGTAGAGTAAACGCACAGCAGCGGGAAGATCATTATCTACAAGATCCTGCAAAATACAACTACATTAGTTAAGCGTTTCGCAGAGAATATAGATAATAAACGCTATCAGGTTAGCCAATGGACAGTTTTGCCATATTTTGTCAGTTATCCGCGAAATAATAGAGAATTCCATGACACGGAACATGATAACAGCACTACAATCAACCAGTTACATCACAACACATCTAAAGTTTAGGTTGAAATTAAGGACAAATTTATTTATTTAAAGCACAACTCACGTTTTGCAACGGTGGTGGCCGCCATCTTGGATTAACCAAAGTTGATACGGATGCCACGTAGGGGACAAAACTCACAGCACGCAATTCAAAAATCGTCTTGAGACAAATTGAGTATTTCGTGTTCAAATGTGCTTGAAATATTATATAGTGTATTACATACACGAAGATAAAACGACCGAAAACGATATTTTGAGGCATTAAAAGTCGAATAAAAACATACATCAAGTAAGACACACATTTTAAACATGAACACTATTTTTGTTTACCATTCCTGCTAGAATTCATAATCCAGCATACGGTGGTTCTCTAATCTTGCTGGTTTTAGACTGATGTGTTGGCTGGTTTTAGAGGGGTTTGGGAGCATTTTTCAGATGGTTACTAACCAAATATAAATACAACAGGATCAAATTGCAGATTGTTTGTAGTTCATTCACAATTCTAAAATAGAATTTGTGATATTCGACTTTCCCGAGCTTTCTGCAGTTTTACCTTTCACCAGAAGATTGCATCACTTATAATGCACAGGAGTAAGAATATGTGAGACAGTTCAGTCTGTGCATTACATATTTATATGACTCTTACATCATGAACATTTTCTGATCACTTAAAAATTGAAACTTTAAATGCATGTTAATTTAAGTTATAACATTAATCACATATATAGCCTAAGCCGTGTACTTAGCCTGCTGATGCAGATAATTATTTAGTTTGGAATAACTCAATAATATATGCAGATGAAGTTAAATTAGTTGTTTGTGATCTTAAATTCTCAAATAATAACTTGTTTGAAACAAGAGTACATAAGAAGTTGGCCTACAGGCTCATCTATGCAGTTTTTTATACTATTAGACCCACAACATACAGTAAAAAATTACAGTATAGTATATGAGAAACCAAACTTTAGATAAGAGAAATTTTCACTATTCTGTGTCTACCCCCCTTACAAGTTCTAACCCCCCAACTTGTAATTATTGAATCGATTTGTAGCCAAGTACTTCTTACATGTATACTGTATTTTTGCAGAACTGAGAGATGACTGTTTAGGGGAAGTAGAGAAAGTCTTTTGTCATACAGTTTGGTTGAGGACGCTGTATTTTTAATTTCTTTTTTTTACTGTACAGTAATTAACATTTTATAGCCTTCTGAATTGTGTTTATATTAAATTCTTTGCCATTTGAGCTTTTCTTTTTTAGTGTTTTTCATCTTCTGCAAGATCTTTTCACAGTAGTGTAATGGAAGTAAATTTTTCTTAAAGCTTATTGATGAATTTCACTGTATCTGCATCTACACTTACTGTGTTTTTAATGGTAAAACAACAACAACAACTGGAAATGGTAAATTCTATACTGTATTTGTGATGGTAATGACAACTATATTTACACAGAATCTTGTTATAAGCAGTTAAGATTATATTAATTTAATGTATTTGTATTAGGAAAAAGTGAACAGTATTTTTTTTCCCCAAATTAAATCACTCTCTATAGTTCTTCTAAAAAATAAATTTAAATGTCTAGCTTGATTAATAAGCCCAAAATAGAGGTATTATGGCAAATGTAACATTATAACACTATTAATAAAACAGATGTTTAAAGATAATGCAATCTGACCTATTAAAACTAAAATGTTTACCCCTTAAAAAAAACTTTAGAAATTTCTCCTAATGGAAGAATCAGTAACACTAAACACAAATTCACTATTAGTTTAGATTTTTCCCTCAAACTCCTAACTTGTTTGTGTATAGTAAGTAAATTGTAGTAGTTGGGCAGAGTTATGCAGAATAAGGCATTAATATGTGCTTTATAGGTACTAATAAACAGCCAGTATGCATGTTAGTAAGCAACCAGTGTTCCCTCGTCTAAAGAGTTACCAAAGAATCATACATTTACATATAAAAATAAATGTTGTGAGTGTGTGCTTGAAAGAATTAGCTTTCACTAGCTTTCTCTATACTTTTTCTATTCTATCTTGTTTTATTTTTGTCATATATATGTATATACATATATAAAACTTTCTTAGTGTACCGCGTTATGTTTTTATTGGTGTTTTGTTGGTTTTGATTGTTTCTATTGTCATCATTTGTAAGTCGCTTCGGATAAAAGTGTCTGCTTAATGACTAAATGTAGAATGCAAATGCAGAATTACATCTATAATAAGAGGAAGAGAGAGGCACAAATACATTAAAAAGGTGTTGATAATGATATGAGATGAGAAACAGGCTTACATAGGTGCAAAGTGAGAACAGATAGAGACAGATGTGTGTCAGTGTGAGAAAAGCAGTGTGTCCTTGAGCAGCTGCTGCTGTACCTAAGGGCCGACGCTCTTTCTGTTAACCCTCCTGACATGAAGGACCTTAGAGGAATCACTAATGAATCTGTGTCTGGGCTTCTGAAACTAAAGGAAATCATATGTGTTTCAGACAAAGCTTTTCTGGAACATACACTCTCTTTCTCTCTTTCTTGTTATGGCCACAGAGGATATGTCTATGTTTGTGGCTGCAAGAACGCTTGTAAAATGTAATTATTATCTGTCTCTTAAAGAGCTGCCATGTTTGTTCCCATTCTTATGGATTAGAGGGAAAAAAGCAATAAAAAGTTAACCCAGTTTCCCTCTCTCATCAGTAAATGGCTTTAAGTCATTCTGAGGCTTTTCTGCTCTCTGATTGGATGTTCTTTATAGTGCCGTTTAAGGAAGGCTCCCTCTTAAATTAGTCTTGGCTGGTAATATCATTAGCTGGATGAAACTCTTAAAGATGTGGTCTAATTAGTCTAACTCTAAATAAAATAACATCACACCTTCAGCTCCCCTTGACACACTAACACAGAGTGCAAAGATAAGAAGGGAGCATAACAGTTGAAAGTGAGTGTAATACAGACCTCATTGAAAACCTATAGGCCCCTTACCAAGCGGAGCAATCCAAGCAGATTGGCCTCATGGTCATGCAAAAAACCCAGCGCACATTACAAAGAATCCAATGGTAACAGTGTGATCTGCTGCTCAATGACAATGGAGCGCTGCGCACCCCCACACGACTATCAGGGGAGTTTTAACAGTTATGCGTCCTGCCACATAAAGGATTACCAGGGCTGTTTCTGTTACTCAGATAACATACAACTGCTTTCGACAAAGACACCATGCAGGCAAAGCAAAATCCTGTGGAGATGTGGGAATTGGGCTCTCTCTTTTCGACAAGAGGCTTTTGATTTAAGGCCTGAAATTCATGCATAATTCTGGCTTTTTAACCACTTTCCCATATAAATGATAAAGAACGGAGAGTTAATATTTGTTTGTTATTTTGTCCCTTTTCAAGCTATTTTGTAACTATACAAGTATATAATACAGTATATAACTAAAAAAAGTATAAAATATATACCTAAATATAACTAAACAAGTTATAAACTAAACAAATCACTTTTTAGTCACTTTTCATTTTAGTTTTTATTTATATATCTATATATGAATTATTTTTATTTTATTTTATTTATATATTCATTTCTTTCTTCATGTTTATTTATATATTCAGAATAATTTTTAAGTGTCTAAGTTTCATTTTAAAATTAATAAAGTTCCTTTATTGTCACTTCACAAGTAGGTTGTGAGTTTTGACTCCAATAATGAATGTTTCCAAATATAAATAAATTAATTCAAAATGATAGATAGATAGATAGATAGATAGATAGATAGATAGATAGATAGATAGATAGATAGATAGATAGATAGTTAGATATGTAGTTTGAAAAATGATTAGATGGATGGATGGATGGATGGATGATGGATGGATGGATGGGTAAATGAATGAATGAATAAGTAGACTGATAGATGGGTAAATAAATAGATGATTGAGTGAATGAATGAATTAATGAATGAATGGATGACTGAATAAGTAGATGAATGGATGGATGGATGGATGGATAAGTAGATGGATGGATGGGTAAATGAATGAATGAATAAGTAGATGAATGGATGGATGGATGGTTGAAAGGATGAATAAACAAACAAACAAACAGAAAAGGTTAATGCAAAAAGAAAGAATATATATATTCTTTGGTGGATTACTTTGAGTCTGCATTTCTTTCACGTGATTTCTCCTCCAGAACTTACAGTAATGTCAGGGGAATGAATGCCCAGCAGAACATTACATATCAGACTGTTACAATCTTGTCTCGGCGTATGATTGACGCTCCTGCATCTGCTTGTTTAATTAAGACTCCAGCTATTGATGGCTGGTGGGGGGAGGGGTGGGAGACACTAATAAGTGGGTGAAGAGCAGTTCAGTAGCACTCAGCATTTTTCCCTAAAGTTTACTGTAAACACAGGGCTGTTTCAACCTCTTCCCAGCACTCTAAATAGATGGAAATGGGGTAACACCTCCAGGCTTTGTCTGACAAGGGCGACATTCAAAGATCCTAACACTGTTTAAGGGCCCACCAAACATTTCATATTCGTGGATGCCAATTACACACACATGAATGCATAATTACTCTAGAGGAGCTTAAAGTAGCAAGTCTAAAAGCCCTAGTTATTTCAATGGAGCCTTCAGGCCATGGTGATCAGCATCAGGTGGAGGAAAGGCTGGGCTTTAAGTCCATCTCCTGAGGAACTCTGGACAATGTGAGAGAGGGTGTGGGCTGATCTGATCGTCAAACCCAAAGTTGAGCTTAATGAAAATGAATGAGGGACTTCCCTTGTCAGTCTATAAGGAAATAACACAAAATTTAACATATACATACAATATTCCTAATAAATCATTAATAAGGATTGGTTTTAACCTTTAACCCCAACTTAGGGGTACTTTTAGAGTTAAACAATCTATTTTTGTTTTTTTGTTGCTGTTGTTTAAAAAAAAAATCTACTAGTGTGAAATTTTTGTTCAAACCCCTTGAGTTAATGCTAAAACCTTTATACCACCACTACAATGGATTTGAAATAAAAACAACCAAGATGTGATTGAAATGCAGACTTTAAGCTTTAATTCAGGGGTTTGAACAAAAATATTACATAAAATGCTGAGGAATTACAACTATTTTTATGCACAGTTCGCCCATTTTCAAGGGCTCAAATGTAATTGGACAAATAAATGTAGTCATAAATAAAATGTTCATTTGTAATATTTTGTTCAGAATCCTTTGCATGCAGTGACTGCCTTAAGTCTGGAACTCATAGACATCACCAGAGACTAGGTTTCCTCCATTGTGATGCTTCCTCCTTTGTGAGGCCTTTACTGCAGCTGACTGCAGCTGTTGTTAGTGTTTTTTGTTTTTTGTTTTTTGCCTTTAGTTTTGTCTTTAGCAATTGAAATGCATACTCGATTGGGAGATTGACTTGAATCGTGCACTTGTTCTATGAAGCGCTGTCTAATCAACTTTGCTGCATTCAGCTGAATCTGATTAGAAATTCATCCGGCTGCTTCTGTCTTCTGTGACGTAATCACTAACACCAGCAACCCAGTGCCACTGGAAGCCATTCATGCTCATGCCATCAAACTGCTCCACCATGATTCACAGATCATGAGCTGTTCCAAACCTTCTCTATACCTTTTTCTTCCCATCATTCTGGTAGAGGTTGATCTTATCATCAGCCATCCAAAGAATGCTTTTCCACAAGTGGTCTGGCTTTTTTTTTTTTTACATGTTTTTTTGGCAAAGTCTAATCTGGCCTTGTTTGCACCTTGCGGTGAACCCTCTGTTTTTGCTCTCCTGAAGTCTTCTCTTGGTTGTAGACTTTGACAGTGACACGCCTACATTCTTTTTTTCTCAGAATGTACCAAACTGTTTATTTGGCCACTCCAAATGTTCCTGCTATCTCTCTGATGGATTTGTTTGTTTCACTTGCATGGAGAGCCCCTATGACCACATGATGTTGGTTCACAGCAACATCTTCCAAATGCAAAATGACACATTTAGAATCAACTCCAGACATCTTCCAAATGCAAATGATGTAGAAATAATGAAGGAATAGCCCACATCTGTCCATGAAACAGATAATGAAGGAATAGTTCCAATTACTTATGGTTCCTTGAAAAAAGGGGAGGTACATATTAAAGAGTTGATCCTCCTCCTCCAATTTTGATGTGAGTACCCTCAAATTAAAGCTCAAAGTGTGCACTTTAAGCACATAAAATAAGCAGCTAAAATAATAAAAAAAATGTGCCTGTATCCAAATATGTATGGACTTGACTGTATATATAAATATATATATATATATGTGTGTAAGTGTGTGTGTGTGTGTGTGTGTGTGTGTGTGTGTGTGTGTCAGTGTATTGTGTGTTCAGCAGTAGGACAGCATTTATACAACTATTTTATACATTTGAAATATCATGTCTCCATAGCCAAATAAAATGTGATTTGCAACATCTAGGCAGATGTTTAATTAAAAATATTATTTTAATCTCTTTGCATGCTAAAATCCTCTTTAAAGGCTTTGTGTTTGACTCACTGATGTGGTCACTTCAGCCAACAGCTGCTCATTTGGTTTATAGTGTTTGCAGTCTGTGTAGAGAAACCAGCATTACCAATCTACATAAACGACACTGTCATGTGTCCACTGTTTTATTTGCCCCATACTGACTTATTGTGAGCCCTAAAACCACTGTTTCTGCTTACAGGCTCCATCTCTCTAATTGCTCCACCTGTACTGTAAATTGGACCCTATACTGTTAATTAGCCTCGGCCAGTCATGCTGCATTTCAATAGCTCCCCTAGTGTGCTTCAGTGCAGTCTAACCAACATGCTGCCTCATCTCTAGTCTTTAACCTCTCTGCAACTTTATCCCTTATTTCACCAGCCTAAGCAGATTCTAGTGCTGGCTTAAGACCCTACACAAATTAGCACTGAGTAGGAAATATTAGGCCATCATTAGTCACACCTATTAAAACTGGGGCTTACAATCTGTTACAGAAAGCTGTCACTGATCACATTATGTTTTTTTTTCACAGGCTAACATTGTATGAATTTCTTGCACAGCAGGGAAAATTAAATTGACATTTTGTAGTGCACAGTTGGTTAAAAACTGCTCTGAAGTCGATACTGTGATTATCAAAGTTTTGCACATGGCTTGTGTTTTTAAATATAGTTATGTGATATGCATAAGAAATTGCATAAGATATGCATTGAACGTTTGAATTAAAGAAACAACAACATGTAAATAAATTAAAAGTTAATGATTTTGAATTTGTATAATTTATCATGTGCATTTTTGTACAGACAGTCAGATGTTCTTGCTTCCACTGAAGCTCAAGATGTTCTTTATATCATCAAATCATCCTCTCCAGGTTTTATTAAAATTTGCAAAGTTCATGCAGCACTAAAGCTGTTGTCACTAAAGCTAAAGAGGGACAAACCATCAACTAAGACATTCTGAAGTCCACTTTTCACTACAAATACATTGCATTAAATGCTAAAATAATGCAAAACTGAGCCATTTGGAGCCCATGCACTGCAGTGCTTGTGTTTGTGCAGGGGGAGGGGAGGCATATGGAGCGGGCAGCTCTGATCGGCGTGTGTCCACTCCACCTCCTCTCCTCCCTGCTTACAGTAAGTGGCTGCTTGAAGCACAGCTGCCAATGGAGCAGTGTCAGTCCCCCCATTCACCCTCAGAGCTGTTTGCTGTGTAATTACATTTCACCCGGCTTTTGTTCAGCCCCTAATCTGGAGGTTGTATTGTGGAGCTCACGTGCCCGACCGTCGTTCAGGGGGCCAGAGTTTACCGGACCCGGGTCCCCCTCGCCCACCCCACCCCTTCTTCTTTTCACACTGGGGTCCAGAAGTGTGCTGATCTACAAAGCCCTGAAAAGGACACAATTAGCAGGCTGACAGCTAGTGTGAGGAGAGAAACAGAGGAAACCCGAGCACAAATGGCTTGGACTTCTATACGGCACTCTAAAAACCCACAGCCATGTGCCGCCCGCAAAACACAGCCACTGTCATTTGTGGCTATTGTCACGGCTGGCTATTGTGATTCGTGTTTTTTGGAGGGCACACTTTGCCAATGATGTGAGTGGCACGAGTATTATGAGCTGAAAATGCTGCTTAACAAAGTGGATGTGAAGAAGTTAAACTGTCATTCAGCTGAAGTTCCTGATTGAGCACTCCAAGCTCCCTGTCAATGATTGTATGAGGATCAATGGAAAGGCGGAGTTGGCTGACAAATGAATAGCAGGCCACACCAAAGTTAGACTGACAAATAAAACTTGGTACTCACTGGACAAATCCATCAAACCAAAAGAAATGTTTCGGTCAGTCTTCCTCAGCCTTATGAAGACTTTTGTATGAAGTTTTCAAAATGAGTTTAGTGATGATGGATTTTCAACAGATTTAAACTTTTTTATTTTCTGTTTTATGAATGACACATTAAAAATAATTTTATTAATAGATATTTATAGTTTTTTTTATTTTTTTATACCATTGTCCATATTTATATATACACTAGTCAACATTTGAAGTGGATCAAAACCTTTCATTAAAGTTTCCTAAACATAAATAAAAAATGTGTTTTTTTTTTTGGTAGGATTTGTTTGATGATTTTTTTTCATCATCATATGTTTGTTGATTTATGTTTATTAATGAATTTTTTAAACTACAAACTACGATAATCTAAACAAGGAGTAAGAGACTACAAAGTGTAAAATAATTTAATATTATTGGTCTCTTCTTTTATTATTTATTTATTTATTTATTTATTTCCTTGATTCATTATGATTAGTTTTTCCTCTATATACTGTTGTATTATGTTGTTCTTTTTGTGAAAGAACTAAGTAAACATAAAATATATAATATGAAGTTATTTCAAAATATATTATCAACAACTGATTTATAGATTTTATACAAATTGTTTGTCCCACAGTTCATTTCCACCGAGGCCAACAATTTTGCTCCAAACAAACAAACAAACAAACCAAATAAACAAACTTAATAAATAAATAAATAATAAATAACATTTTACTTTTACAGTGAAAAAAAAAAAACTTAATTATAAAAAAAATATCATCAAATTCCTAGTAAATTTCACAAATAATTACAAAGAAATGGTAAGTGACACATTGAATTAAACATAAAATTTTAAAATAAAAAGACTGAAATAGTATTTTCTTGTAAAACTACTTGTACTCCAATGATGTTTACAACTTCGAAAAATCATATTTTACAGTGTACCAATGAGACAAAAGTGTAAGTATCTTTTCCGGGGGATATGTAATTTTTTCATATTATGCAAAACATTTTATGACAAAGTATGTATTTAGGATGTAAAATGCTAGCTATGAAATGAGCCTAAATGTCTTTTCATGCCACCATAGAATGCCTTTAATTACATGCAAGTTATATTTTCTGTTGGATATTGTTAGTGAACAAATAAACAACCTTAGTTTGAGTGTGAAAATTTTCATTTTATGAAGTTCTGGCTTCTATAGTCCACATGGTCAAAATTGAAGAAGTTTTTTATTTTTTGTCAAGGGTCATCGAAACTGTTTGGTTTCCAACATTCTTCAAAATGTCTTTTATGCTCTGTGGAAGAAAGACAGTCAAACAAATTTGGAACAAACTGAGGGTGAGTAAATGATAACAGAATTTCCATACAGTGTGGTTTTTCAAATTAAAACTGTGGACATTCTATCTGGATGCTGCCATGTAAAAAACTAATTTTGCTTAACTCATTGAGATCACCACAAAGCGTGAAGCTCAGTTAGTTTTTGTTTTTCCTTGCCTACACACTATTAACAGCTTCTAATGGTCTCATTCATCTTTTGAGCGTGACAACTCAACTCAATGTGTTATTGATATCTCATCATGTATAAGGCTATATTTACAGTGCTGTAGTATCTGTTTTCCAAACAGTGGAAGAATTCAATGAACTCAAGGGTGCATGCATGTGTGTGTGTGTATGTGTGTGTGTGTGTGAGAAAGAGAGAAAGAGAGAAAGAGAGAGAGAGAGAGAGAGAGATGAGCGAGTGAAAGAAGAGGCATGGTAAGCACTGCCGAGGATCTTATTGATCTGACCTGATGTCTGGGTTTAGGCTTGTAAAAGGCCCATGTGGGGATCTGCTCTCTCCCTGTGGCAGCCCAATGGGCCGATGATTAGCTGCCCCTGCATCTGTTCCTGATCCCTAATAAAACAAATCAACACATTTCTTTTTGCTCTGTTTATATTACTAACACCAGAGAAGCATACCCAAATAAACCTTCTGAGGGTATGTGGTATTGATCAAGTGATCAGACAAAACTAAACAGATCTATGAGAGGTAATGGATGGAGGGTGTACCTGAGCCCCGTCCCGGTCTGATCACCTCTCTGGTTATGCATGAACATCCACGCTCCTCTCAGTTGCACATATGCATACGCAATAATGGTCTGGATAATCTGACAGATTAAGACTAATGTAAAGCAAAATGGAGAAAATATCCAATTACTCTGGTTTTAAGTATTTCTTACAAGAGACATCAAGAGAAGTCTGTTTGGAGATTTTGGGCTACTATGCTTAACTGTGGATCCACATTTACAAAATGGAAAAGCAATGGAGAAATGGAATAGCAAACACTGAGTAAAAAAAAAAAAACTACTGAGTGGGGATACTCTAATAAACCATACTACTTACTGTAATATAAACTGAGCCATAAAGGGTTTTAAAGAATAAAATGTCACAGATAAATTAACATGTACTACTAAACCAGACCCTTCCATGATTCACGCCTTAATGACGTGGATCGGGAAGAATGGCAGGATTGCGGGACCTTGGTGGGCTCTCAGGGGAGAGGGGATTGGAATCCACTGGGTAAGCTCATGATTAGTGGGAGGTACAATTTAGCTTCAACACTCATCCTAATCAATAGCTGATCATCACCAGGGCCACAATGCTATAAAATGAAGACATAACACTCTATAGGACAAAGCTCTCAAAAAGTAGACAGCTTCTAATGAGGAAAATACTTATTAAACTCAAAAGGTAGTTTTTGTTAAAGGTAGCCTGGTTTTTATGCACAATACAGGTTTGAAGTTTGTTTTAAACAGACTTTTTTAATTGCAACAGACTTTGAAATTCTTATATTATATTATATTATATTATATTATATTATATTATATTATATTATATTATATTATATTATATTATATTATATTATATTATATTATATTATATTATATTACTTTATATGCACACTGTATGATCATCTATAAAACTATAAATTAAGAATAAACTAATCAACTAATATTATGTCAACTAATTCTGATGATAAAAGTTGATGAAAGATTTTTTAAATAAATAAAATAAAAATAAAATGTGAGTTCACTAATTCTAACACTGTATATATTGAATATGTGGACCATTTTATTATGTTATTTTATTGTATTTTACATTTTGTTATATTGTATTATTTTATTTTACTTTTGAGGTGCTTATATTTTCTTCAGAATAAGATTAATGACACACCAAATCCCAATCACTCCAAAATTTCTCATAACTCGCACATATGACCTTCAGTAAGTTACATAGATCACCTATATCCTGCACTCCTCTCACTACCTCATCGTCTGGTTTACAGTCTACATTACTGTTATTTTTGATGCTTTTTATGGGTGTTACCTGTGATATATGGTTCTTTGGGTGTTTTCACACTAGCACTTTTGGTGCTTCGATTGACGTCAGAGTTCGGTTCGTTTGGATGATGTGAAACGCTGTCTTCCAAACTCAGGTGCGCACCTGCGAACCGTACCCGATTCTGCTTAAAAAGGGTGGTCTGGGGTACGGTTCATGTAAATTGCAGTACGGTTCATGCTGATGTGAATGCATCATACCAAATCGCGGAAGGTGAACCGCTATTAATGACAATATTATTTGATAAAAATGTGTGTTTGTGTGTGTGTTTCACTCACTTTACTGACAAGCATGACTGATGCGCTGCAAACAGAGAGCTGTACATCTCATTTCTGTTCGTCTTCATTGTTCATCAGATCATTTGCAGTACATTCGTATTAAGGACAGACGTAAGTGCTGTTATGTGGACCGAAGCTTTGTAAACTAAAACAAACGGTTAAAAAAAAATGTAAATATTTAAAAGTGCAGAGAGGCAATGTTATTGCATTTGCTGCCTTCTCCTGCGCCGCCGTTACTAAGCAAACAGGGGGTAAACTGCGATGAACCAGTTCGGACCCAAATAACATAATACAAATGCATTCCAGCGGGGGCAGGGGGAGGGGGGAGCAATCGAACTCGGTTTCGGACCAGGCAAGCGAACCAAGTGTGAAAGCACCCTAAGATGCTCCAATGCTCCAATACTCCACCGCTCCTCTGTTCCTCTGGAAAACCTGCAATAGACATAAGAGACATATAAGAGATTATACCATCTCAAGTCTACTCACCTAACTTCCATCCTCTCTCCTCTGATTTTTAATAAAGCTGCTGTTGAGTTCACTTACCTCTGAGTCCTGAATCTGCTTGCTGACAGAAGACCGGACCAAACACCTTCTCTATTATGGAGACATTCACCCCACTCCAGCAGATGTATTGGAGGAATTGGTCAAAACAACTCAGAGCAGCCCTCATGCCCACTCCGTTCCTCTGCCTGCCTGTCTGTAAGTCCCATTCCTGCTTCCTATTCGGGTGAGGCTGAAAATTGTAGTGGTTTCCTCTTACAAGTTGCTTTGTTCATTGAGATGCAGCCGCAGAAGTTCCCCACGGAATGAACTAAGGTGGCATTTTTGATCTCTCTTCTCACAGGCAAGGCGTTGCTGTGGGCACGTGCCATCTGGAACGCTCAGAGTACCATAATTAACTCTTTTGATGCCTTCACTGATCATCTTAAGGAGGTCTTCGGAACCACAACAGGAGAGTTATCTGCCAAGCTGCGCCAAGGCACATTATCCTCCAGCGATTGCACCATGCAGTTTTGCACACTGGCGGCTACTAGCGGGTGGAACAAAGCCGCCCTGCTGAGTACATACTGTCAAGGGCTGGATCCGCACATATGTGCTGAAATGGCTATGATGATATCTATGATGATACTATGGGATTGGAGAGTTTCATGCAAAAAGCAACCCATATCTCCCAGTGACTCTCAGCCTGTCAGCCAGGGGAAACCACTCATCATCCCGTCTCACCTGCTGCCTGTCCCCCAGTACTAGAGCCTATGCAACTTTCCTATGCCTATTGCTCGCTGCCTTGCTGCTGGACTTTGCCTGTACGTGGTGCCTCTGCAGATAATTTCATCAAGGGTCGCCCTGTTTGACCCCCACGCCCATGCGGTGAGTACCATTCAATTAGACCCTGATATTTCTACCCTGTCACTGTTACCAGTGCAATTTCTGATCGCAGATTGTTCTGTTTCAGTGTTCACCCTCATCAACTCGGGCTCCTCTGGAAACTTTATCTCCCAAGCTCTCCTAAGTCGCCTTAACCTGCCCCGTAGATGACAAACCCGGGAGAGCTCCGAGTCAAGACCTACAGGGGAAGACCGCTAGGGCGTGATTGTTGAGTGGGTGAAAATATAGAGGTCTTCCGATGACACTCATTTGTGGTACTGTAGGGTTCCACTGTGGAGATCATCCTGGGATGCCCCTGGCTCAACCAACACTCACCAGAAGTCAGATGGGATCCCTGATTGTCACCAAAACTGCCTTTCCGTGGTTCCCAGACCGCCACCAAACTCAGTTAAGATTCCCATCTGTTCCACGCTTCTCAAAAGTCCTGAAACTCTGGAGAAGCCGACCATCCCATCTGACTACTGGGTGTTCCAGGATTTTTTTTGCAAGCAGGGAGCCACCTGTTTACCACCTCATCAGCCATGGGACTGCACTATTGACCTGCTGCCTGGAGCTACACTCCCCAAGGGTAGAGTGTACCCATTGTCCATCTCGGAGTGCATGGCGATGGAGGATTACATCCAGGAGGCTCTCCAGCAGGGTTTCATTCAACCATCCACGTCACCAGCTGCTTCCAGGTTCTTTTTTGTGGGAAAAAAAGACGGAGGCTTGAGATCCTGCATCGACTACTGTGCTCTGAATTCCCAGATTGTCAAGTTGCCATATCCACTTCCCCTGGTCCCTACCGCCCTTGAGGAACTCAGTGTAGCTCACATATTCTCCAAGCTGGATCTGCAGAGCGCTTACAACCTCGTTCAGATCCAGGAAGGTGATGAATGTAAGACGGCTTTCATCACTCCATCTGGCTACTACAAGTACCGGGTCATGCTGTATGGGCTAGCAAACTCATGAACAAGGTGTTCCGGGAGTTTCTCCATCGCTACTTCATGATATTCTGATATACCCCTGGAACCTGGCTGAACATCAACAGGTGACGCAGGTCCTAAGCCACTCAGAAACCACCATGCAGTTGCTCAGCTATGTCATCAGCTCTGAAGGGATCCAGATGGACCAGGGGAAGGTTCAAGCATCACAGATTGGCCGGTACCCCAGTCGGTGAAGGAACTGCAACGATTCCTGGGATTCTCAAACTTCTACCAACGCTTCATCCACAACTTCAACATCCTTACAGCTCCCCTTACCTCCATGCTCTGTGGTAAGCCCAAGTCTCTGTCCTGGAAGCCAGAAGCCCTGCATTCCTTCTCTCAACTCAAGGAAGCCTTCAGCACGGCCCCCGTCCTCCGTCATCCTGACCCTCAAAGCCCTGTTTGTAGTTGAAGTGGATGCTTCAACCACCGGAGTAGAGGCTGTGATTTCTCAATAACACGGAGAGCCTCCTCGCCTTCACCCTTGTGCTTTCTTTTCCCAGAAACTCACCCCGGTGGAGCAAAATTATGACATCGAAAACCAGGAATTGCTGGCGATCAAGTTGGCTTTAGAGGAGTGGCGCCATTGGCTGGTGGGGGCACTGCTTCCATTCAAAAATCTGCAGTATCTCAGAGGGGCAAGAGACTTTACCCTCGTCAAGCATGCTGGGCTCTATTCTTCACAAGATTTTACTTCTCCATCACCTAATACCCAGGAGGCCGTAATGTGAAGGTGGATGCCCTGTCACGAGTCTATTCACCAGGTTCACCTGCAGAACCCGAGCCCATCCTCCCTCCATCCATGATAATCAGCCCTATTCAGTGGGACATCACATTCAGGGGTCCCCAGTTTATCTCCCATGTCTGGAAGGCATTCTTCAAACTCCTGGGAGTCACGGTCAGCTTGTCATCTGGGTACCATCCTCAGACAAGCACCCAGACTGAGCACAAGATACAAGAGCTCGGACGGTACCTCCGGTCATACTGCCAGGACGATCAGCACAGGTGGAACCACTTCCTCCCATGGGCAGAGTATGCTCAGAACTCCCTGAAGCAGAACACCACCAGGCTGACCCCATTCCAATGCATACTCGGTTTCCAGCCCCCGCTCTTCCCCTGGACGGAGCAGCCATCGGAGGTTCCAGCTGTGGACTACTGGTTCCGAGCGAACAAGAGAGTATGGGACGCTCACATCCACCTCCAGCGGGCAATGCGGATACATAAGATCTTCGCAGATGCCTGCCGTTCCATTCAACAAGCCTATCAGCCAGGGGACAAGGTCTGGTTGTCCACTAGGGATCTGTGTCTCTGTCTGCCCTGCAGAAGGCTAAGTCCCCGCTACATCGGCCCCTTTATGATACAGAGGCAGATCAACGAGGTTACCTTCCTACTTAAGCTCCCTGCAAGGTATCGTATTCATCCGGCATTCCACGTTTAACTCCTTAAACCCTTTTCTCCTTCTGCACCAGGACCCACCGAACCGGACTTACCTCCTCCTCCTTCTGAAATCCTAGAAGAACCCTCCATCTACCAAGTCAAGGAAATTCTGAGTTCACGACAACAGGGCAGCAGGCTGGAGTACCTCATCAACTGGGAAGGATATGGGCTGGAGGAGAGGTCCTGGGTGGCCCGGGATGACATTCTAGATCCTTCACTGCTGGAGGATTTCCACCCAAACCACCCCGAGTGCCCCAAACCCAGAGGCCATGGCCGTCCCCGTCGCCGCAGTAGGGCATCAGGAGCTGCCCCTGGAGGAGGGGGTAATGTCAGAGAAACTCAGTCAACACAGTCAGCGCTGTCATCCCAATCACCAGAATTCTAATCACTCGCACCTGTCACCTCTCATTAAGCTCCCTATATCCCTGCACTCCTTTCACTCCCTCATCATCTGGTCTACAGTCTACATGGCTGTTATTCCTGGTTCCTTACCTGCAGCTTACCGGTGATATCTACCTCTGAGATGCTCCAATACTCCACCACTCCTCCATTCCTCTGGAAAACCTGCTCTAGACATCCGTCGATCATTATCAGCTAAGAGACTCTAATATTATACCATCTCAAGTCTACTCACCTAATTTCCATCCTCTCTCCTCTGCTTTTCAATAAAGCTGCTGTTAAGTTCACTTACCTCTGGGTCCTGAGTCTACTTGCTGACTTATATATTCTATATTGTACTATATTATATTGTATTACACACACACACTATGTCCAATTTTATGATAATCTATATTACTTCTTTAAATTAATAAACTAATCAACTATTATTGACAACTAATACTGATGATAAATGCAGATTTTTATTAAATAGAAGTTAATATTTGAGTCCTTCTGAAGATTAGATTAGATTATTACACACTATTTCAAGAAACTAATGTTATTATAATCTATAATCCTTCCTTAAACAAACAAAAAACTAATCAACTAATATTTCATCAACTAATTATGATGGTGCATACTGATAGAATAAATATATTTTAAATAAATAAATAACACAACATCAAACTTTGTGCCCATTAATTCTGATAAATGTTAATAAAATAAATATTTCACACTAAAATAAAATAAAATAAAATGATTTTACCATAATGTGTATGTGTCTGAGCTGGAATGTCTGCATATACTGTAATGCTGCAGCAGCTGAAATATGTGTGTGCATGTATTGTAGATGTGTATGTCTGATCATATATTTGAATAGGCTGTCCTAAAGTGGTTAAGTTAACTCTTTCACACCTACTGACCACTGCTGATGATAATGTCCCTTGTCAGTCTTTCCCACCACTAAGGGCTAAAGCCTCACAGCAGCGCTAACTAACCTTGATGTGAAACCTCATTTGGCTACTTGTCACACCTGCAGAAAGGCTTCAAGGGCAACAACAGGAGCAATTACCCATCATCAGGTCTCCTTCATTAGGGTGTTGTTGAGGTGAGGACTGTGAACAGGTACTTCACTGGACGGTACATCATCTAATAGGTCACTGGGGTATATCTCCTGCGTGAGAGGATGGCCATCACGGACAGTTCACATGGACCCACTGGTCACAAAGGTTCAAAAGCAACAGACAAAGACTTCTTAATAATGTCTCAACTGTCTTTTGGTGGACATGGACTCACCTGGGGACCTTATTATTGTGGTTAAAGGCCATGAATTGGAGACAGATACACTGCAATTATGAAACAAGGACTGATGAATCCACAAATTACAATGAGGTAAAGTGAAGAGAGGGAAAGAAACGAAAGTTTTAGAGAGAACAAATGGATTCTGCGCTACAGGTTCATAATCACAGAACTGCTGATCAAGTTATAAAATAACTGTTTGATTGTCAGCAATTGTGTTAATTTCAGAAAATAATCAATACATGCACCACTATAGACCACCTGATGATTTCTGAGTAAATTAATCATAGAAAACATCAGTATAATGGCATTACTTCATTTAAAATGCTTTAAAAGCATGTTCATAAAAAATATTTAAAAATATTTTAAACATTTAAATTATGTGATCAGACTTTATATAACATATATATCTATTTTACATATATATATATATATATATATATATATATATATATATAATATATATATATATATATATCATACAACATTATGTATTATAGATACATAATATAATATAATGCATAAAATCTTTAAAAGTATACCCTGTATGAATATACCCTATATCACAATAAAGATATCAATATATATATATATATATATATATATATATATATATATATTATATATATATATATATATATATGAAAATTAATAAACACCTTTTACTTTACTTTATTTCCACAAGGTAATTGCTTTTTATGGTTTGTTAGCACGTTCTCACTACATGGCTTTTTTTTTTTTTCTCTCACATTAATGAAAACATATCTCACAATGTTCATAATGAGGCACAAAACTCATTAAATGTCTGCACTTCTCTTCTGCTTGCCTGTTAGGAGAGAAGTTATTGTACTGGCAAAGCAGCCATTACTTCAGCATCACGCTGTAAATCTAGATTCCATGAACTATTTGTGTTCTTGTCCAAATGAGCTCATCGCTCTCTGTGTGTGCAGCTCTCAATAGCCGCTCTCAGGGTAGAGTGAAATATTGCGAATGAGGATGGTGGTAATTATTGGTGATTTTCCCAGGCCCTATCTGTCATTAGGCAGGACTGTATCATCTTCTAACTGAGGAAAGACATACGATCATCCTCAGAAGCAGCTTGCTGATTATTGGCCAGATTCACTGTTCAAACTGTTAAGTCACTTGCGAGTCACAAGAGGTGACCATATATTTGAAGACATAATGGTGCGCAAAAACATACTTTGGCAACACTTTAAAGTAAGTTTCCATTTGTTAGCATTAGTTTACTATATTAGGTAAATTAACATTTCATGATTTACATGATTTACTAATACATTAAAGTAGCTAACATGAACTAACAATAAACAGTTGTATTTTTATTGATTAACATTAACAAAGATGAATAAATACTGTAACAAACACTGTATACTGGCTCATGGTTAGTTAATTACTAAATGTCAAAATAATAGGACATTATTGTACAATGTTGGCCGTATATATATAATATATTATATATATATATATATATATATATATATATAGTCATATTGCCAAACTGTCGCCTTTTTGACCTCTTGTGAGTTTGCAGGTATGTAAAATTGGTTTTTCTTTTTTTTTTTTATTTTATATTTGTTTTATTTTTATTTATTATATAATTTAAAAGAATCTTGCTACGTGTACTGCGTTAAGTTAACTAAGACATGTTATAGCACAAGCATAATCTTTGCTCTTTTGTTGATTTTGATTGCTTTCATTGTTCTCATTTGTATGTTGCTTTGGATAAAAGTGTCTTTTATCCAAAAGCATTTGATATATTTACTACCGTAAATATATCAAAACATAATTTTTGTTTTGTAACATGCATAGCTAAGAACTTCATTTGGACAACTTTAAAGGTGATTTTCTCAATATTTAGATTTTTTTGCACCCTCCGATTCCAGATTCCAGGAAAGCTTATTTATTCAGTAATAATAATTATTATTTAGTAAATATCAATTATATCAATTATATATGATTTATATGATATATATAATCTCAAATATATATAAATACACACACACACACACACACACACACACACACACACACACACACACACACACACACACACACACACACACACACACACACATCTCTCTCTCTCTCTCTCTCTCTCTCTCTCTCTGTCTATATAGAAAAACCTGTTTGCAGTTCTGCACTTCTCTCCACTTTCAGAAATTAGACATTTTTTGTTCAATTGACCATTCCAGGGTTATTACAATTAACTAAACCATTAAAAAAATTGCTCATGAAATAAAATAAACTTAATAAAATAATAAATTAAATTTATAGTAAAAATATTTAATAAAATAAAATAACTAAAATAATAAAACAATCTCATTTTATTCCAGCTAGTTGTTAATTTAGGCAACATTTCTCATTTTAACTTTAACTTAAAAATAACTAAAACTAAAATTATAATAGAAACTTCATTAAAGCACAACAAAATTTATAAAACTTTAATAACAAAATAACTCTGGATCATTCATTCAAGTTTTGAATATCTTATATTTATTTAAATAATAATAATAATAATAAAATCTATAAACAATACAAATATTTAGCATCAGTCTGACTACATTAGGTTAAATCAGAAAATCTTACTAGCAAAATTTAAATCTTATGCTGCAAATGAAGTTGTACTGTTCTGGCATTTTCACCATTATCCATTTGGAGTTTATAATCATCCAAAAGACCTTGTTTGGCCAGCGTTCAGTGGGCCGAAACAGATTTACACACACTGAACAGGGCAAAGAGAATGAAAGTTCTCTATCTTAGTCTTGCTCGGGTCTAGATCCCTGTTACTATCTATCTAACATACATTCCGCTTTGCCTTTAATTACCGTCTTCATGCGCCGAGAGCTCTGATGAGTTGATTAAGCTAGGCTTTGCTGTTCCAGTCTCTAGCCCCGTGATGAATTAGTTTGATGTTTATTTTCTGACTTATTCTGATCAATAAACCGCTGGTGCTGAACATTGCCAGTACAAAAGGAAAAAATGCTGTCTACTACTACACACTGGGAAAAGGTAATTAAAGAAGCACAATTATAGGCTAACTGAGAACAGAAGGTATTGATAGGCTGATTTTTCATTGGTGGAATACACAAAGATGAACATAAATTTTATGACTAGTAATTAAAAAAAAAAAATGAAAGAGTCCAACAATTATGAGTAACACTAAAGTAAGTTCTCATTTGTTAACATTAGTTAACTAACATGAACTATGAGCAATATATTTTTACAGCATTTATTAACTTTATTTAATGTCAGTTAATAAAAATACTCATGTTCATGTTAGTTCACAGCGTATCAACTAATGTTAACAGATACAACTTTTGATCCTAAATATGTTGAGATTAATATATAGCGATTAATAAATGCTGTAGAAGTATTGTTCATTGTTTGTATATGTCAACTAAAGTAGTTAATTTTAGCAAATGAAACTTTGTTGTAAAACATTACCAAATTATTGTATGTTTAAATATTTAACATTTTGGTAACATTTTACAATATTGTTAATTAACTAGTTAACACTAACTAACAATGAGCAATATATTTTGACTTTATTTATTAATCTTTTTTATAATTACTTCATAAAAATATTCATGTTTATTCACAGTACATTAACTAATGTCTACCTTTTGATCCTAAATATTTATGTGTATCTTGAGATTAATATATCAATTAATAAATGCTGCAGAAATATTGTTCATTGCTAATGTAGATAACTAATGTAAACAAATGAAACCTTATTTTACACTGTTACAAAATTATGTTTAAATAAACATTTTGGTAACACGTCACACTGTTGGTCTCATTTGCTTACACTAGTTAACACATAAACTAACATTCAAAATAAGCAATATACCTTACAGCAGTTATTAACATTTGTTAGTGTTACTTAATAATTTTAACAGGTACAACTTCTGATCCTAAAACAATGTTGTGATTAACATTAGCTAAGATTAATAACTGTTCATTGTTAGTTCATGTTAACTTGTTAACTAATATCAACAAATGAAGCCTTATTGCAACTTTTTGACTCACAAAATGAGCATAATGAATACTTTCTGTCTGGAACACACACACACACACACACACACACACACACACACACACACACACACACACCATGCTGTCAATCTGGGTGGGCTTAGAATGGTCTCCCCATGTATGACCTCCCTGTGTGAAACATCTATTGTCCCATGAGAGGTTCCTCTAAAGCTGATTTGAGCTGACCAAATGTCCCTCATCACCTTTCCTCCAGCAAGAGAATATCGCAGCCTTCCTGTAACCACAACATCCAGCAATGGAGAGCAGAACACGTGTTTCAGGGAATTAAATATATTTTTCTCCTCATTGATCACTAACACTAGCTGATATCAACCAGACAGGATATTTTGTGTCAGGAAGTGGCAACACGGATGTAGAAAAGGGCCGGTTATCTCACACGAGGGACTTGAAGGATCTTACGGGGTGTATTTTTACCTAAAAAGCAGCTTTCTGGATGCAGACGCTGTATCGTATGAGGCCACTCTCAGAGACGCTTTACTGTGCTCTTGTTTTCAACATGCTGCTAATGAAGATTGCGTGTAATGGACACCACAAGCTTCCTCTTGACCGGCTGTATTGACCTCTGTGTCTCCTTCCCCCTGAGCACGTGTGTGTGTGTGTGTGTGTGTGTTATGACTGTGCAGCGCTGATGGGATGCCTTTGGATGATGTTCTGAACCATTAGCTTGACTACTGTGAATGAAAAGCATTCTCTGTTGCAGCTGCATTGATCCAGAAAAACAAGCTTATTCCAGCTTCAGGCGTTCTGAAGACCGTACCTTTCTGAAGAGCTTGCTTTAAGTTTGTTTGTTATTAATTTATTAAGTTATTGATATAAACTATTACTACACTAATGCCCAAATTAACACTCATTAATTTCATAAATAGTACTAATTAGCACATTTAAAAATACAGACCGCCAAGTGTTAAAATGTGGGGGTTTTAAACCAGTAAATATACAATATTACATAATATCTACACATTACTGGTCAAGGTTTTGGGATAATTTGTTTTTTATTTTAATGTTTCAAAAGAAGTCTGTTATGCTCACAGAGGCTGCATTTATTTGATCAAAAATAAAGTATTATTGTGATATTGTAATATTATTACGATTTAAAATAACTATTTTCTAATGATGATTTTCTATTTACTATAAAAGTTTTGAATTTTTTGCTACATTACTCCAGTCTTCAGTGTCACATGATTCTTCAGAAATAATTCTAATATGCTGTGTTGGGAACAGTTTCTGCTCTTTAATATTTTTGGAAACCATGATAAACTAGTATTCAAAATTTTGTAAATAGTAGATTTAAGATATATAGATGCAATTTTAGATAGATAGACACAGACAGACAAACAAACAAATAAATAATATAAAAATGTGTCACCTTAATATAAACTAAATATTTTACAGATTTATTCGCTGTATAAATCAGGTCTTTACACATGAAAATATATATCTTTTATGTTTTAGAAAAGGGATCCCTCGCAAGGGGATCATCATATTTGGGGACCCATAGCAACGGAATTTATAAAATCCTATATTAATATATATATATATATATATATATATATATATATATATATATATATATATATATATATATATATTTATATATATATTTATTATTATTTTATTTTTTTTTTACCTTTTTTCAGCTTTTTTTGTGGCTCTGCATCACTTTTTTCTTTACCATCATATGGAAATAAGAGGGAAAAAAGCACAAAAAGACATCACAATGTCATAAAATGCTCATGAGAACTCTCAGGTGTAAAGTTCTTTATCAATAACCCCAACAGCTCAATATCACTTTGCTTTAAATGGGAACTGCTCTCTGATAAGTCCTCATTTAGCCGTGAGTGTGGAAGAGCAGCTAAAGGAAATCTGAGCAGTAACACTAGCCATTTAGCATATGGCATTCTCAACATGTAAACATCGGCACAAGGCAGAGGCTGCAGCAGAACAGTCTCCTGGGATCAGGTCCCCAAAGACCCCGTTTTTAACACACACAGAGCACACACTCACACACATGCAGTAATGGAGGCTTCCTGATGTCCAGTCAGAGCCCTTTTAGCACAATGACAATCTGAGGTCATATCACTTTGTCCACACAGACCTTTGGCCCTCAAACACTTGCCCACCCACCCAGCATCTGAATCAGCTATGTTATTTCACTTCCCTCCCATATTGTCATATTTTAACTGATACTATGCATTTAGATTTATAATGAATATTTATATTAACTGTTTTAACTATTATTTATGTAATATTGTATATTATTATTATTATTAAGTCTATATATATATATATATATATATATATATATATATATATATATATATATATATATATATATATATATATATATATATATATATATATATATACTTCTTTGGATATATAAATAAATAAATATATATATATATATTCAGGAAATACATTCATACACACAAACACACACACACATGCACAAAATATATATTATTTGAACAAAATAATATAAATATAACTGTAATAAATAATATAAATAAATCTAAATAAATAACATAATATTAATGTAAATCCTGAATACTTAAAAAATGTATAAATACAAATATATTATTTTTAAATATATTTATACATCATAATACATATGCCTTTACATATGAATTATGAATATTATATGAGAAAGGATACACAAATCACGTATTATGTGGGAAAGAATCATATAAAATTTTAATATGTAACACACATTATACATATGCATTATACTGTGCTATACTTAATATTTAAGTATGTTTTGAATCTGTTCGGATGCTCATCTCTAGCTGACCATGCTATAAGTTTTAAAAGTGCAAAAACCACGTAAAAGCACTGAAAGTAGGGTGTTAAAGGGGTTAGATGCCGGGAACACTAGAGCAGGGCTAGAGAGGCAGTAAAGGCTTGTTAGGGTACATTAGGCAGAGAGGGGATTATAAGGCTTCATAAATGTTTCAGACATACTCAGGGACGATGTCCTGTGGCGGCTCTCCGTGGGAGAGATCCGTGGCTTTGCAAGCAGTCACTGTCTCCATAGAGTAGAGAGAGAGAGGGTGTGTGTGAGCGTTTCTCTGTTAAAAGAAAGCACATTCTTAGTACACCTTTGTCATGTATGCATGGGTTTAATGGGGGAATAAAATGTAGGCTGCCTATTCCATTAGTACTCAGGCTTCTTAGATTGTTAATGGTTTAAAGGCTGCTCAGCTGGTTAAAATCAGATTTTATTTCTAATAAACTGGTAAAACTTCTATTTGTCGAGCTCTATCTCATCTGAAAATAAATCTACAAAGTCATGAAAGCCAAATATATTACAGGAGTGTGAAGCTGACAGCTTACTTTTCTCTCTTCCTCTTTAGAGGCTCATTTAAACAGACAGAGCAGCCCTCGGCCAGCCGTCGCGTCCCACTCCAGCCAGTGTTTGTGAGTGTGTATTTATCTTTGCAGTTACTCCTCCTGACCTCTGAGTACCTTTGGGAGCTGGAAGGGGTCACTGCCAATTGTTCTATTAACAAAAGAGAGGGCAGAACATTGCTTTTGAGAGACAGAGCGAAAGAAAGACCGTCACAGATTCTTCAATCATCCCACTCATTAAACAGATTAATAGACTATCCTGGGAAAGACAAGGTCATCATCATCATTTATACATACACACATATTGCAGAAACAGAAACAGCTTTATTGGTAAAGTGTGCTCACACACTCACACAAGGAATTTCATTTGATCTAAATTAAACTCACTGTAAATGTTTTACACAAAGTTGTAAATAAAACACAGATTATTGGAGATCAAGAAAATATGATTTCAGTATTTCTACTTATGTTTTCTACTTATGTTTTGGGTGAAAATAGTTTTTACACAATTTTTTTGTCAACATACAGATTATAAAAAACAAAGAAACTTTTTATAAAGAGTAAAAAGAATTCAATTACATGACATTCGCTGTTCATTGTCAAAGGCTGTACAAAAACACTACAATTTTAGCATAACCTTTTAATATAATTAATTAATATTAGAAATAACCAGCTTTATTTAAAAATCTTGATATTATATTTTAAAAAATGTGTGACCTAACTACCTGAAGGAAGTCATTTTGTTGGCATGTGACAAGAAATCCATGCAGGAAATGCCACATTGAAAAAAAGACAAGTATTTATATATTATATTTATTTATATATTTATATTTAGAAGTATGATATTGTATTGTCCTATTTGGTTTATGGATCTGTAAGGATAAATGTGTGGTTAAAAAAACATTTACTGATTTCCTGAGCACATTACACACACACACACACACACACACCCACACACACACACACACGTATATATACATATACATGTGCACACACTGTATTCTGAGGAGTGTTAGTGTTATACTGAGACAAAGGGGATTAGGAAGGATGACAGTAAACACAGACCTAACAGAGAGTGCAGGGATGCATGACATGCATACACTGCTTCCTGCACTCAGATCTTTGTGTAAACAGTTTAGCCCAAAACCCAACAGGAGGATGGAATTGACTTTTTATGCAGAAAATCCAAGAAAAAAAAAAAAAAAAAAAAAAAAAAAAAAAAAAAAAAAAAAATATATATATATATATATATATATATATATATATATATATATATATATATATATATAATATATAAATAATATATATATATATATATATATATAAATAAAATATATATATATATATATATATATATATATATAAATATATATATATATATATATATATATATAATATATATATATATATATATATATATATTTTTTTTTTTTTTATAATTTACTGACACCTATCATTAGTAATATTCATGTAAAACCTGAAAGATCATCTCCCATTACAAAGCGTCAGCATTCCTGGAACACCTCAAATGTGTCTCTGTCCCTAACTATTTCACTCTCTCTTTCTCTTTCGTACTCTCTTTCAATCATTCTGCCATTCGCTGGCTCTCTTTCTCTCGCTTCTCTCCTGCTGCTCTGTTAGAGTCAGGAGGAATAACTGCAAAAAAGAGACAAAAGCACATCAAACACACACACACATTCACACATATGCATACACACACTCCTCTTGGGCCATTGTTTAACATGATGCATGGTGAGAGAAAGCTCAACACTCGCAAATGTGAATGACAATGTCTGATTCAGGCCTGCTGGTCTAAACATACTACATTTATTTGAGGACTTCATAAATTATTCACGATTCACTATTGCATGTCATAATTTCATGTAAATGTCACAGTAAATTCTGAAATATGTAACCATAACAGGCATATGTAAAAATTTCAAGTAATCCCAACTATATAACATTTAGTTTCAGTTCACTAATTTGATTATTCATATTTAGTTTAACAGCACTGGAAATTTTTGAATAAACTGTTTGAATAACTCTGTTGTGTTTGCTACATATATTCACAATATTGTTATAAAAACTATTTTGGACTATTCTAAATATTTTAACATCAATTATTTCTAAACACCAAAAACAGCTGTTTTAAACTTAATTTTGCTAATTGTTTTCTAATTCTTTATGTAATTATTATGTAATTAATTTTTATGACCTCAACTGAAATTACATGAAATATTTTATATATAAAATTATGTATTTTATTTTAAACATGACCATTTAAATGAACCAATAAAGACAAAATAATGATAAGAAATGGTAATAATAATAATAATATTTTACCCTCTTAATTTATAATTTTAATGCACTTAACATTTAATTTGTTATTCTGATTTTCTGATTTTAAGTTTTTTTAAATTATGAGTTAAGATGTTTCATAGAACCATTGCTTAAAATGAATTTCACGCTTTATATGTACACTATATACAATCTGTACTGATATTCAACAATTATTATTAGACATTATAATAATTATTACTCATAATTAGTATACTGAAAAAAAATGGTGCATGGGTTTACTTTGAAACAACTATTAGATCACTGCTAGTAAATTTCACAATTAATTAGTGCTGTCAAACAATTAATCGTGATTAAGCGCATCGAAAATAAGTTTTTGTTTACATAATATATGTGTGTATACTGTGTATATTTATTATGTATATATAAATACAAACACATGCTTGTATATATTTATGAAAAAATACATGTATATACATTTTCAAAATATTTACTGTATGCATATTTATATATACATAATAAATATACAAAGTACACATACATATATTATGTAAACAAAAACTTTTATTTTTGATGAGATTAATTGACAGCACTACAATTCATTTCTAAGTAAAGTAACACACTGTAGAAAGACTGAAATGAGATTTTGTTCTAAAACCTACTCCAATAATCTTTGTTTTATTTACAATTTTGAATAAAAATATTTGTATACATGCACACATTTACCAGTTCCTCAAGATATAGCTGTCGACTGGAGACTCATTATTACCTCAGATATCTATAGTAGACCATAGTGTGTGTGTGTGTGTGTTGTCCCACGGGACTGACCGTCAGTGAAGGCTCACTGAAGCTTCATCCAAGCAACCAGGACCATCTGCCCCATTGCTATACTGTCATCTGGACCTACTCTCTTTCCTCTTTCCCCCTCTGTATGTTTCTTCCTCAGTCCCTCTCTTATTCTCAAGCTTCTCATTTCTCTCACTACCAGTATAGAGCAGCTTTACTGTGTTTGATCTGTCATTCATCCAGTAAGCAGCATGCCGAGCCTTTAGCTGGCCTTTGCAGAGGATTACGTACTGTCCCAGAGGAACCATACCAGCACAATGACAACACCAGCCCAGCCTGTACCTTCTGCTTCCAAGCTGCTCAAGAGACTCAAGCACCTGACCGGGGATCAGTTATTTACACTTTACCAATTCCTTAAAACAGTAGCAAGCCAACTTGAAATGACATACTGTAGATTGTGTGTGTTTATTCTTCATGTAAATATAAATAAATTTGTTTCGGGTCAACATGACCCGGGCGGAGGTTATGGTTTCACTCAGCAAAGAGCCCTGGGCTAGTTTTAGACAAGTCTAGTGATGTGTGCTGACTGCTATTAGAGGATCAATAGGGCTAATTGATCAGATTGTGGTTTAGCTCGACTGTTGGTGGCTACTAGACGTAGAGCTGAAATAGGAACTGACAGGTAACCACTTAAAGAGACAGTGTGGGCCAAACATGAAGACAACTTGAGCCGCTGTTCCTCTGTAACCAATACAGACACACGCTAAACAGCCCTTTTATTTATATTAAATCTACTGCTTGTGATTCCAGTGATTATAGCCCTCATTTAAAATGAATTACTGCACACCCATCATGAGAGGTTGACCTCGGTGTAGCCATATCATCCAAACGCCACTGGGGGGAGATCATTAATCTCATATTAATAAAGAAATCAAAATAAATTATGGATGGCCACAGTGGACGGGGAGGCATTTTAAAGCACCAAAGGTTAAGTGTGAAATCAATGCTTATAAATGAGCTTATAAAAATGCAGGGGAGTGAAAGGAGAGAAACAGTGAGCGAGCGCAGCCTCTAAATCAGTTTCCCACAAAGCATGATTGTCGAGTCACGCATTTTAACGCCACAGAGCTTTTACCAAGTGCATCAAGACGGCCATTTTTACCAGCTCATTATGGGCTCTGCATTATGAACCACATTACAGTGGCGTTCAGCATTCCCCTGGTGTAAAGAACTACAAATGAGAACTTATTATACATTAATACATTCAAATAATATGGTAAGACACACTATTGCACACAATTTGCAATATCAGGGAAGCTGTTTTGCCGATGGGTGAGCGTGGTTTCACCAAGTACAACATGTTCCTGGATCAACATCCTTGTTGATCCTGGAACAACATTCCAATCGACCAATCAGAATTGAGATATAACTTTTCAGGAAATATCTGTTTTAGGCTTAAAATCAGGGTTAGGTGCTTCAACACCTTTGTTATTCACCTATCATCTCCCACTGATTTTAGGAATAAATTATGGGTAGGGTTAGGTTTAGGGGTAGGGATTGGGTAAATTCTATATTTTTGGACTATAATGTTGATCCAGGAACATGTCTTTCTTGGCAAAATCACAGCGACCTTTGCGGATGAGACTGAAAGCCACTCCCATAAAATGTACAAATGGCCACGCCTGCTCTTACAGAAAAATAAGGTGAATAAAGTAAAAACTGACTTTAATGTAGGCTAATTTATTGAAACATGTTTATTTAAACATATTTGTAATCACACATTTTTTTAAAGATGAAGTTGTAACTTACATTTGAATATATATTAACATTAAATGTAATAGGCCTACTGAATAGCTACACACTATGCAGTTAAATTAAAACACAAACATTTAAAAAAAATTAAACAGTTTATTTCAGCTAGTTGCTAAACCAACATTTCTCATTTTCATTTAATTTAACTTGATGTACTAAAATAATAAAATTTAAAAGAGAAAATTTAAAGAGTTAATTTGCAAAAACAGATAACTCCGTTTTTAGCAATTTTATATATTCATGTATAGGCTATATAATTTCCAATTAATCTCAGTCAAACTGCAGTTGGGTTATTTTGATAAAGTAAAAATAACAACAACAAAAACAGCCAACATGCACAATAAAACACAATAGAAACATGATAACATAATAAAAAACATGATTTTTAAACTAAAATAACACTGTCTTCTTTAAAGCATTATTGAAACTAAATGATTTGACACTATTACATGATTAACATTATTACAAAGTGCAATTTTCAAAAGTACACTTACGTGTGTTAAAACAGTCATATATTCTCTAATAATATTTAATATGCAAGTCCATTTAAGTACACTACAAGTGTACATTCAATACAATTAAGCGCACTTCTTTTTCAAAAAAAAAATGCCGTCATCTAAGATGCTTTTTATCATCGACCCTGAGGGCTTCTTTGTGATTTTATTATACCTCCAAGCTCTGTTAACTCACTATGAGCTCTGATGTACATGTGTACTACCAGAAGCCCCAGGGAACTTCAAAAGCAGCAGACAGAATGGAAAAGCCTGCATCTCTCCCGGCTGAAGTATGAGAGGGTAATTGAATTGTCTTCTGAAGCTTGACCTATGACCTGGCCAGTTTGGTATGTAACCAGTGAGGGTGAAATTAATAATAGGAATCCATGGCAGCTCCCTGTGCCAGCACCGGGTGAATCTGCTGGCAGGGGACCATTGAAGCTCTGCAGGCAATCCAGTCAAATGAGAAGCCAAGCCAGGGAATCCTTCACAACAAAGACTATGTATATAAGCTCAACATCTTTAAATGATTTCTGAGAGTGATGCTAAGAAAGCCACATCTGCTTGATCGCTGATGTTATTTCAAGCTTATTATACAGTTAATGACTGGATGAATGAGGATATAACATGCATTGAACTTAACTCATACACACTTATAAAAAGTTTCAGTCCTTACTGGAAAGGATATGACTTTATCACAACAAACTGCTTGACAAATGATTGCAACATTTAGCTGTGCCCTTTGACCCCTTGTTGTCCTTGTGTGTTTTGAGAGAATGTGGAAGGAGTAATCTGTCAGAAAGCCTTTTTCTCTCTTTCCTTCTCCATCATAGACAGTTGGTAGCATGAACACACAATCAGGGGGCAGCAGATGTCAGTGAGACCGCCTTTGTTTCCATTTTCTCCACACTGGACCACCTCATTGCAGTAGTCCATTGTCATTAATCTGCTGTTGGGGGATGTTCACACTCCTCCTCTTCTGCTACAGCCGCGGAGCCAGAGGGGTGTCCAGGGTGGCACTGGGCACCCCTGACATCTAATCATCCACCCTGGGTGCCACCTCAAAAATTAATATCATTTTGTTTTCTTTGTTTAATCACCTGGTGGTTCGCATCGCACTTCGTCTCAGACAACGAACCGATGGACACGACAGAGCAGGTCACTTTTGATAATAAGAAACAAAGTCTCAGCATTCAAATTCTGTTAGTTTTATTAAGAATTTAAATCTGATACAGTTTTGGAGCTTTTTAGTGGTGTGATGGATCACACGCTTTGCCTTAGTTCAAGCAAAGCAGGAGTGCATTCTGATTAGCATGAAATAAACATGAATGAATATCCGACCCATGTTGATAGACACACTACAACTTACTGAATGTATTTGTAGTCACTCAATGACTGTTTCTACTGTGGAAAGACTAGAAAACATTGTCACATAACAGAGTGTATTAAGTTCAGTGTCCATTAACATTTGTGAAAAATTTACACTATAGAGAATTTTGCAAAATGACATTTAGCTTCATATTTACTCATAATTGTTATTTTTTATTAGGCATATAAGTAATAAAAATCTGCATATTAGAATGATTTGTGAGGGATCATGTGACACTGAAGACTGGAGTAATGGTGCTGAAAATACAGCTTTGAAATCACAGGAATAAATTACATTTTAAAATATATTCAAATAGAAAGCAGTTATTTGAAATATTAAAAACATTTCACAATATTACTGCTTTTGCTGTAGGCTATTTTGGATAAAATAAATGCAGGTTTGGTGAGCAGGGAGTATTCTTTAAAAAGCATTAAAAATCTTGATGTTCAAAAACTTTTGACTGATTAATCGCAGGATTGTTAATTATTCCTGAATAATTCTCACTTGAACTCAAAAGCTGGCAGCCCTGTTTGAAGTAAGTTTTAGGTTCTCTGAACAACATTTACAAAATTCACTGTAACCTACAAGTTAATGTTAGATCTTTTGCTCCAAACACTGATAGAAGTAAGAGAAATAAGTTTCAATAGACTAACATTTGAAGTTACGGTAGGAATGCTAATGTGGGGTAATGTATAATCAGCAATCGTAGGATTTATTCATGCTTTTTTTATGCCAGGTTGGAGTTATACACTGATTTTTTTGTCATGGTCTATGGACCCCCTGAAATAGCCTTGGCTACCCCATGTATAAAACTCTAGCTCTGTGTAAAAGGAGAGAAATAGACTTTTGAATCAATGTATCTACAACTGATCTGACTTATTTTCGTTTCATAGTCTTAATTCATGTTAATAACAAAATAGTATTGAAATTAAAGTTGAATAAATATTAAAAACAGAATATTTTAAGTCGAATATTTCGATCGAAAATAGCATATCGAAGCTAAAAAAAATTATGCATTGACAATTATTTTAAAATCAGCACAAACCCTCATAAATTCCTTTATCAATTTTCAGAAAGTTACAGGGAAAATCAAAACATTGAATTTATAACAGATATTTTTCATATCAGTAATTTTAATTTTTAGTTTGCAGACGATCCGACACACACTGACATATCTGAACAGCAGTTACAGCTCATGATAAAGACTGTACAAATAGAAAAGAACGACACATAACAGGACAATCAGTAATATTAATAATAATAATAATTTCGTCTTTTGTTTTATTAACTGGCTTTGGTTGTGCAGCTCATTATTACACGACGATATATTTGCTTTGAGCTAACTTTAAAAAGTAGGTCTACAAAAACACGTATTTCTCTAGTCAAATACATTTTAATAAATAGCAGCAACATTTAAAATAATAAAATTAAAGCGAAAATATGTTCTTAGGGGACAGGTAACTATTAAATAAAATACACAATAACAAACAACATTGACGCAAGTCATCTTTGCAGGGAAAAGGCGGAAGAACGAACAAACAGAAACAGTGTTGAAGCATTAGTTCCAGGGTCTGTACTCGGAGGTGATGCTGCTCTTCCCGGGAAAAGAGAAATTGTCTCCCAGCTGTTTCTGTGCATGTAAAGAATTTTTGGTGGGGAAGAGCGAGTTTTCGTTTCCAGGAAGAACAACAGTGCTGTCCAACAGTGGTCGTTCTGAGGGGAGAGAGTTAGGTTTTATTATATAGGCTATAGCCTATTATGTTAATAATTGGCTCATATGAACTAAAAATAAAAGATAAAAGATATATATATATATATATATATATATATATATATATATATATATATATATATATATATATATATATATAGGCTATTCACATCATTACAATGTAACCCCCTAATTTCCCGTTCTGTTTCAATCTTTTTTTTTTTTTTTTTTTTTTTTTTTTTCGATAATTTTCAGTCCTTTCCAAATTTCCAAGTCGTCTATAGCTACTGAAATCCCGGGAAGAACCTTAATATGTCTTCGTACTTTTATGCGTCGTCATGTGATATTTTAACTCTTGTGCTTCTTGGAAAGTTGTTCCACACACATCGCAGGAGAAGGGCTTGTCTTTGGAGTGTGTCCGTCGGACGTGGCTGTCGTGGGCCGCGTGAGAGGCGAACGCTTTCCCGCAGTGTTTGCACTTGAACGGCCGCTCGCCGGAGTGCTGGCGGATGTGCGTGCGGAGGATGCTGGAGGCCGTGAACGCCTGTGACAATCAAAAAATACGTTTTCATGAATCATATTGAATAATGGTAGCTAATATATACACACACACACACTACACTTCATTATTTAAATATGGACATCGTGTTGACTTAAATTGTTTACCATATTTTTATTAATACACTCTAAAAAAATGTATATATATATATATATATATATATATATATAAATGCATTTTTATAGCCATTATTACGTGTTTATACCACTGGCCCTATAGGTCTATAGGCTACTAGAAATAAAACTGTCTCTGGCAGTCCACAAACAGCACGACATGACCATTGAAAGGCTCTTAACTCACGCGTAAGTCACCCTTTAAGAATAGAAGGAGATGAGTTGCAACAAAGCCACAGACAAACTTTTGTCTCTTTGAGTGTCATAAATTAAAGCATTGGCCTAATCCTCCTGCACAAAGCACTGGAGGTGCATCTGCCATTAATTAACATGTAAGTGTCTTCTAAAAGTGCGTTCAGTGCTAATAAGCGCTCAGATGCACCATAAAATTAGTCAAATTCTCTAAATGAATGTGTAGAAGCACCGAGCATTTCTCACCTTGTTACAGTAAACACATTTGTAAGGCCGCTCTCCTGAGTGCACGCGCATGTGTTTGTTAAGACTGGAGGACTGCGAGAAACTTTTGCCGCACACGGAGCACTATGGAGGGGAAAAAAAGTTGACACAAATTACATTCAAAACTCAAGACGCTGTATCGAAATGGTAAAAAGTTTTACCAAAACATTAACGCATCCAGGTCATTCCTTGAAAAGGGTGCTTTTGCGTCCCTCGTTATGTGTAAAAAAGCTACTAACGTCAGTGTTATGTCCAGCCCGATCTCACGGCAATTCGTACATATTTTACGAGGTGGCTAATTCGTACGAATTCGTACGACCACACTCGTACAAATTCATACGATTTTTGCCAAATCGTACGTATTTTACGAGTTGCACATTCGTATGAATTTGTACGAATTACCTACACCAAACCCCGCCCCTAAACCTACCCGTCACTGGGGGGGTCTAGGCAAATCGTATGAAATCGTACGAGTGAGGTCGTACAAATTCGTACGAATTAGCCACCTCGTAAAATACGTACGAATTGGTCGTGAGATAGCGTTGGTTATGTCTGGCAAAAATAACCTATAAAATGACAATAAAATAATTGTATTTGTTTGTTTTCGATTTATCCAGGCTGTTATAGCAATAAATTACAATTTGATTAAATAAAGGAGATAAAAGCTAAAATCATTTAGATTTAAATGTACGTTTTATAAAAACAGTATTCCCATCTTATTAGTCAGTTACTGTCATTTCAAACCCCCCCCCCCTTTTTAATTAAAATATGCTCTAATTCTATAAATAAATAACAAAATCATAATCCATGTTATCTTAAAAATTCTTAGTTAAATCAGCTTTCCAAAATGGAAAAGGTATCCATTTGGCTGAAAGACCCTTATAGGTGCATCTAAACCCAAACTTATTCTTAACCAAACAATTCAAAATACGTTAAGTGTAAGAATATTAGTAAAATGGCAATGTTTGAATATTTTCTCGTTTAGGCTTCATGTGCAGCTTTTCTACAAGGGAGCTGTTCTTTCAGCACCATAGCTGTTCTTTCGTTAAAGTCTCCAATGAATCAGACTGAGGAAGATATATTTACCTTATGTGGTCTGTGTTTTTCATGCACATGGAGAATGTGGATTCGGAGCCGGTCTCTTTTCTCGAAAGACCTGTTGCAGAGGTGGCAGGGGAACTTTCTGTCGCCCTGATCCACGCAGCGCGTGTATTTCAAGTGTTTGTCTCTGTAGTACTTGTAAGCAAACACTTTACCACAGCGATCACACTTGAAACCCTCTCCAGAATCTGAAACGAAGACATACGGAGACGTGAACAATTTGCAAATACTTACACGTTATAATCTTAAATAACAGAAGGTATCTAAAGAATTACATGAGGTGATATTTGCATAACGCACATACCTTCAGTTGGGAGCGGTTCAGTGCCATCAGTAAAATCTTTGAGGGTGAGAGGAATACCCAGAAATTGCACATAGCAGTCTCCGTACCAGACCAGGAGCTCCTGGCCGGCTCGGATCTCTTTGCAGGCCTCATAGTATATCTGACCTTCACACTGGACCGCAATCAGGTTCTGCTCCTCGGGGAAGCGCGCGCACTTTACCAAGGACATCCAATTCCCTGGAGCGCCTCTTCCATCCACAAAGTGACTCAAGCGGCCGTTCTCAAAGATTAGCATAGGAAGAAAGAAAAAAAAAGGTTTGGAATTTAATATAACTATTTCATATCAGCAAATAGCTGTATGGATTATGTCACTGGATAATCAATTGTTCCAGGCAGACGTTTTATGCAAAATCTGTATTTAAATTATAATTTATTTATTTATTTAACATTTGTTATTTACCTCCCACATGAGAGTGTTGTCATCATAGGTTTTGATCTCACTTGTGTTTACAAGTTTGCCCTGAAACGGTCCAAACCTGGTGCCTTTTGGAATTGTGCTTTTATCAGCAAATATTCCATAATGTGAAAGGCTTCCACAATTAGTCTGGAGAATCGATAAACCTGAAAAATTCAAGACACACTCCATGAAATTGCCAGCTGTAAACTTCAGATTAGAAATTCTCAGGAAGAAAGGAAGAAAGAAAGAAACAAAGAAATATAGAAAGAAAGAAAAAGAAAGTTAATTTACCTTCTGGAAGTTCAAATCCTTCGGTATCAACAGGGAGAAGATGACGATCAGCTAATTAAGAAACAAGAGTTAAAAATGTTGGAAATTAAACATGAAAAACTAGAAGAATGTGGCATTTAAACATAATGAAAAGTATAATAATTGTAACAACCTAACATACGTAAAACAATTAAGTCACATTATTAATGTGTGCAACATAATACATATTGTCAGATTTGTTTATCTTTCTTTTTTCTTTTCTTTTCTTTTTTTTTTAAGCACAATAAAATTACTTCGTCGCACTAAAAAATTCCAACGATTATTATATATCCCTACCTGTACTGTGAGGAAATGATAGTCCAGAGATGGCATGTCCAACATTTTGCCCTTGTTTTTTGGAATATCCGTACAGGACAGTGAAGAGGTCTTCCTCTGTAAAACTGTAGGTGTTCGTGTGTTCTGGGGATGGATCTGCGGCTTGCAGGCAGCTAAAACTGGCTTTAACCGGAGTCGACGAAGCCGAAGAAGACTTTCCGCTGGACGGGCTACTGAACTCGAACGGAGAGCCGGTGCTCTGATCGTCATGTCTGGGGTTCATGCTTTGTGACGGGTGCATGTGCTGGAAATACGGCATGCTGGACACGTTGAGGATCTGTTCGTGGAAACACCGCGCGGTCTGGTGGCTGTTGTGGCTGAAAAAAGACGGAGTCCCGGCGAAGTTAAACGGCATGATTGTCTGTGCGTCGGTCACCATGCGGCCCAGAGACTTGAGCGGATGGAAAATGCTGTGCGCGCCGGGCAGAGACGGGTAGACAGCCAGACTCCTGTCCCTCACTGCGGGGTGACTGGAGAGAGACACCGACATCGCCACAGCTGATGAGGGGGATCCGAGGAGAACTTCACTTGCAGTTTATATTCAGTTCTGTAGTGTAAAATATTTTCAGCATTATAAAAATATCTTTGTTTCCATCCAACTTTTTTCCCTCTTTTTTTTTTTTTTTTTTCTTTTAGATTTTCTCCATCTGTAGCTTTAAAACTGGAAGTTTGGCACAACTTTGATTTGACTTTTTAGACAACAATTCAACTCATTTTTCTTTAAATGTATATTGACCCATTTTGTCTGAATTCAAAACTAAAGTAAAAGAAGCGTAATGAGATATGCTTTCACTCTTAAAAACAAAGATTCTTCAAGGTTTTTTTTTTTTTTTTTTTTTGCAAATGTTCAGCGAAGACCAAGAACCATTTTGATCTGGTTATTGCAATCTTGGAATGTTGTTACACAAACAAACCAAAAATGCGACTTTCTAAATACACACATTTTGCCTGCAGAAAGCCAATATAAAGAAAACATTTAACACAGTGTGAAATGCTTTGTAAAATTACCTTAAAAAGAAATAACTAATGACGACTGCAGAGATTTCAAAATCAAAAGTTTCCAGTAATACCCTACTTTTTCCAGTTGGCCTTTTTCTAAACAGATCACTAACTGCAAATCGAGCCACTAACAGAGACTAATGAGGGTCGTGACACTACAATTTAAGAACAGAGGGTCAGCAAGAAAGGTCACCATTAACGAAGCCTTTCCAACTCTTTTAAAAAGCATTAAAGGTGTCATGCTCCATAGAATCCTGACCTCAGCTGGTTATTGCACATGAAGAGTGGGCTTAAATCCATAATGGCAATGCAATATAAAGCACAAATAAGTTATTGCTGTCATTAAAGCTACAAAAATATTTTTTAATGAACTTGTTTACAAAAGTCCTTACCACTTGTGCAAGTCCTGAGATCTTCCTCTTGTTTTTGGGGAACCTTTGACTCAGGAGCGATGGACAGAGGTCTTGCGTGTGTGAAGCTTGAGACAGATCTGAAGACATATGGTTGAGTGTAGGAAAGCTACTAGAGAGGGGATGCCTTTCCCGGATCTGTGCTGTCATTGGTCAGTCCTGGGGTCATCCTCTGGGAATTGCACTTTAACACGTTGTAGCAGCGCTGAGCTCTCTTTCATATGCAGCACAGTCTCTAATGTGTTAACTACTGCAGGCGCACTCTTAACCGCTCCTAACCGGGCGACGGTGTGAACGGCACGAGTTCAGTTTAGAGTCTCTCTGTGAAAACGAAAGTCATCGGAAGCACTAGTTTAATAACGGGAATTAGATGCATGCGTGATCATGGAGTTTCATCACAGACGAAGCATCTGCTGAAGTATCACAGCACTATCACTAACTACTCACAGCCAGAGGTGCTTTATTACGAAAAAAGAAGGTGCAGGGTTTAAAACTTATGTACAATTACACATTTTGAGCTAAAGACGTGCGCCTAATTGTTCTAAATAATAAGCACAATAACTATTACTGCTATGAATGATTTATATTCATTAGTTCTGCTGTGAGCATCAAAGGCTACATCGTATTTTTTGTTAGTTTTTGGTTTAGCAAAATATAGGTTAATAAATTATTGTAATATAGGCTATTTAATATTAAGTAAACTTAATATAGGTTACCACAAATTACAGCAACAAAGTATGTGTGTTACTGTCATTATTAGCACCAGCAATAATACTATACTAATAAACTTATATAATATAAATAATACGTCTAATATGCTAATGAATTTTATTTATAAATTATTTACAGAATTTTTTTGTGGGTTTTGCTTACTTTTTTTTCGTATAACAAAAAAATTATTAACAAAATAAATAATTATTAAACCAAACAACTTGCCACAAATAGGCTATGCAGAGACAAATTCAACAAAATATCTATATTGTCAGTGTTCTCTGGCATTCTATTAAACAAGGCATAAGTGTATTTGAAGAGAAGTGCCATTTGACATTTTCTTCTAAAATTAACATTTTGATCAGGCTCCAATGTGTAGGTTTTAGTAATTTCACTTTAATGGCAATGAATAGGTTCTTTTCTTTTCCATTAAAGTGAAATAACTGAACATAAACAAATCGGAGCCTGATAAAATACTAATTTTAGAAGAAAGCTTAACACGGCACTTCATTTACAAACTCTTAATTTATTTATTTATTTTTGCCGTTAATTTTCTGCCAAATTTACATTGGAATAAACAGGTTTTGTTGCATTAGTTTTTGGCGTTTCATCCATTAACCCGTACTGGCAAAACCGGCAAGCGCTTATAGTATTATTAATTCAATAACTATCCCATAACAAGGTTTTCCACCTTTTTAAATATCCAAAACCTTTTACAGAGATCTATGCATCACACAGACAAGACGAGTAACATTTTCTCTGGAAAATGAAAACATGAACCGTGAGATGATTATAAATGTTGCAATAACAGAATTCTTTATTTACAATTCAATTTGATTCAACATCAAATAGCATCAGCAAAGCAATATTAGTTGACAACTTGCATAACTGTATTTAAATTTCTCTCGGTATATCTAACTTTGCATAAAAGGCTCACACTAAGATTACACACATCGATGCGGATGAACAGAGATGTTTATGTGACCACAACTGCGGGGGAAAAAATACATCTCAGGAGCGCAACACTGTAAGCTTTCTCCAAATAGTCCTTATAAATTACATATTGCTTCGATTTCCCATTGCATCATCTTCATTCTCACACACAACTGAGAGGGCAAAATCAAGACTGTACAAATAATAAAACCCACAACTGATCACAAACAAAACATGGAAAATGAGAAATATTTAGACTAAGGAGAGAGAGAGAGAGAGAGAGAGAGAGAGAGAGAAGAGAGAGAGAGGAGAGAGGAGAGAGAGAGAGAGAGAGAGAGAGAGAGAGAGAGAGAGAGAGAGAGAGAGAGAGAGCAGGTCTGTGAGGGAATAGAGAGAGAAAGAGAGACAGTATGTAGGTATCCAGCAATAGATGAGCAGTAAAGAACTGGGTCGATCCTGTCAATGATTCACTATACAAATATAATACAGACAACTTTCGTAATATACAAGACAGTTAAACAGATCTAAGGCAATATGCTAAGTTTTAGCATTTTAAGGTTGTTGCATTTAGCTCTAAGAAATTGGCAGACTATACAAAAAGACATTTAAAGTCTCAGAAAAAAACCCAAAAGGTAAGGTAAAGACAATTTTAGGAAATTCAATAGCCGTTACAATTCCATTGATTGATTGGTTTATTTTAGGACAAATGGCTCTTTTTGCACTAGCACTGATAAAAAGACTAGAAAACTCTGCACCACCGTCACGTCATGGCTTATATTTATTTCAAAATCTTGACAATCTTTTGACTTTGCAGAGGGTAGTGGTACATGTGCGACCTCAAAACTGGCTATTCTCCAATATGATAGATGCGTCTGGATGTCAGTCCTTGTTCAAGGCATCCACCATTCATCAAAAAAGCTCGGAATAAATGAGTGCTCGATTTAGTCGACAAACGCTAGCACTGAAATCGATTATTAGGCTAAATCAAGTTTTTAACCCACATGAGAATGTGATTCTCAAAGGATGCAGAAAGTTTTGAATGGTGGGCAGAGTGACGTTTCACCCAAACAATGTCAAATCAAATTCGTATTTACAGTGTTTAAAAGGAAAAGCTAAACTATACCAAAACACCAGGTAGGCCTATATTCGTACACAACCACGACACCTTCAGCGTATAATGACAGAGCTGGTCGTCGCAAACCTCAGTTGCTGCTGGTACATACAGTAAATACTTAATAAAAACATGTAGTAGCCTACTTTTTAGTTTTTTTTAACACACCAGCTTAAACACATATGACATGGCGATATTTTCAGCGAAAACTAAAGGCTGACAATCTAACCCCGATACAAACTGTGTGCAGAGACATGAGACAAAAACTAAATGGAAGTGGTAACTTATGTGCAAGTCTACCGATCAATTCAAAGGTAAGGAAATTTGGCTTCGTCCTCATATAGGCTAGAAAGCACGAACTGTATTGCGTACATTAACGCGTTTAAAGAATTCACGTGCCTGTAAAAGTGATCCAAATCTGAACCGTTGATCCGGGTTTTCAAGACGGCGAACATTAAGTGTGAATGTAGGAATAGCCACGCAAAACATAAATGCTGCTTTTATTTATTTATTCATTTTTTTTGGCTACACCAGAACTTAAACCTGCTTTTCACCGAGGAACAAGTAGTTTTGGACATCTTGTTGTTGTTTTTCTCAAAAAAGAAACCACAATAAATAATAATAAAAAAATCCTGTCTTTAATACTGAGTTTGTTTGAGCCGGGGAGCAAAAATGTGTCTCCTGAAAAGTCCTGTACAAAAATTACAAAATAAAACAAAATAAATCTCAAGTAATATTTATTGCTTGTTGTCTTTTCTTACACACACCTTGTACCTATAGCATCTGGCATGAAGCACGTCACTCCACACAACAAAGAAAGCACGCTTCAGTGTTGAGTTTATGGCTGTGTTGGGTTCCTCCGGTGGGGCTCCCGGCTAAAGGCTTAGAAGCAAGCGAGTATCTGTACACTGTACACACAGCACCCTCCCAGACCCCCACCCAGGAAAGAAGGACCACCTCACCCCAGCTCCCCTTCTTTAGTAGGCTACCATAGGAATCAGCACATGCTCATCTTCCTGCCAAACGAACGCTCATCTCGAGAAACTCTGTTCCACAAACAGTTAAGACCGGAAGGGGGAGAGGAGGAGGGGGGGATGGGTTGATAAATTGAAAATAAAAAATTAAATATTATATGTAATATGATACAGATCTTCCCATTATTGTTATTTGTATTTTAAATGTATTTCATTTTACTAACCACAAAAATCACGTTCTTTCTTAAACTACTGGACCAAGGAAAACAAAATCCATAGGCATGTTGAACGTTTTTCTTATTCTGAGGCAATTCATATGCACTCTGATTTTTTTCTTTCTAATCGATGCTTTATAAAGAAATCTACAATTTTATTTAAAAAAGAAACTATACATTAGAATAAAACTTAATTTAATACACAATAAACTCTTGACTAAATTAAGTCTAGTTTTACAAACCATCATCTGAATTCTCATAATCTATATGTCGATGCCATTTCAACATCATTCTATCTTTATTCGCACTCTGAAACAAAACAAAAAAGAAAACAAAGGCATAATGGCTGAATTTTGAGTGTGGATTTCAAATGCAGTCTTCTTGCCTGTTTTGGAACGTCAGATTGGAAAGGAGTCAGAGAGAAAGATGGTTGGGCAAAAAGAACGTCGTCTTGAGAAGAGCCTGAAGTCCAGAGGAAGAAAGACAGGGGAAAAGAGAGGGAGGAATACATTCATGGGAGACAAGGATTCCGATGCCACTGTCACGGAGTCTTTTCAGGGGAGACCTAAGTCACACTACGGTGAATGCAATGGAGCAGACTGACGGAAAGGGCTTGCAGTGTAAGTACGAGACAGAAGTCCATGCTCGACTGAAGAAGAGGGGATGGGGGTGGGGGTGGAGGTGCTGGGGTTCTAGGTCCATAAGCTCAAAGTGTCAGAGTGTGTGTGAGCGTGTGTATGAGAGAGAGTGTCCATCCCCTCTGAGCTCTAGTACCCCTGATGCATCCTCTAGAGATGTCCGGTAGAGGGCAGTAGACAGGCTCTCTAAAGACCCGTACAGCCCCGATAGCAGCTTAAACAGCACAGCATCACTCCAAACTCTCCGTGATCACGCTGCGGCTGAAAATCACTCATGATCACTCATCTTCATTTAATTCGGTTTACTGCATTGGGATGTCTTCTGCCCCAGGTCAACAATACTTCTGCTGTGGGAAAGAGAAAATGGAATCAGGTCTTAAGACGCAAAACCATAGAAGCATATTTTTCACAGAAATCATGTATGAGGCCATTCACATCGTGGTAATGTATATTAATTAACAATAATTAAGTTGTAAATAACTAAGGTATGGTTCACCCAAAAAACTCGCTCACACATTTGAGCTTAACTGTGTTTGCTAAATGTGAAGTGCTCTGTGTATGCGTCGACCATTATTTACATGCAACTAAACGCCTAAATTAAATGATAAAGTGATCATCATAAGACTTAGATTTTTACTCCTGTACATTTACTTTATGATGCCTTTATTACCTTTTTGAATCTTCTAACCTGGATTCTCAGTGAAGGGACAGAAACCTTTCAGGTTTCATTAAAATATCTTTATTTGTGTTTTGAAAATTAACCAAAGCCTTATGAGTTTAGAATGACATGAAATGATGATAATTTTCATTTTTAGGTGAATTATCCCTTTAAGTTGTAATTTAGTTGTATTTAGTGGTGTTTTTGTATTTCCTTTAAGTTACTTCTCATGAGGGGTTCACTGCATATGTGGTTGTTGCCACTGTCACAGAGGTTTGTCCGTTTTTTGTATTTTACACATTCAAGGTTGAAAAAAAAAAAAAAAAAAAAAAATTATATATATATATATATATATATATATATATATATATATCATATATATATATATATATATATATATATATATATATATATATATATATATACATATACACACACACACAAACAACAAAAAATTATTAGAATATGATTGTGGAATATTATTTTGCATTATTTTTTTATATTATTTGCCTATTCTGGCAGCTTTGACTGGGTGGACCATGAGCCAAAGAAATACTGTAATAAATCTTGACAGGTAAAGTTCTTTTTAAAAGCTCTTGTAAACCAGTTTCATGTACCTCTCACTGAAATGTGTTGTAATGCCAAGCTTTGTGTTGTCATGAAGAGATAATTACAGCTAAGAAACAGAGAGTAATAATTCATTAAACCTCCACTAATGGCAAAACGCTAAATTATTAAAAGACTAGTGAATTTACAAACACATCTTGGGAATAAATCAGCAGACTGAGATTTCAACGGCCTATGGACTTATAAAAACACGAAGTGCACATGATCAAACTGATGCAACTTGGTTAAATATTCATACTATTTAATGAAGCTTAAAAGCTGCAGCGGACTGTGTAAAGCATAAAAATCTTTATGTTACTGCTGAGAGAGCATCACTTAAGAAAATATATTAAAGAACTATTTTTAAAGAAAAAGATAAAAAGGAAGATGTTTATTATGTTCCTGCATTTATTTGATAAAAAAACAGTTATTTAAAATATAAAATATATTTATTTAATTTAATATTTTTTGGAAACATGATACATTTCTTTTTCAGAATTTGCTGAATGGAAAGTTCAAAAGAATAGCATTTATTGAAATACAAATATTTTGGAACATCCTAAATCTCTGTACTGACACTTTTCAATAATTTAATGCACTTGCTGAATAAAAGTATCAATTTCTTTTAAAATAAAATAAAAACAAAAAATTTGACCCCAAACCTTTGAATGATAAACATACTTATAAATAATATACAAATGTATTTATAACTTATATAACACACTAATAAAACACATAAATAATGCACTTTAAAACTATTGTATATTATATGATGGAACCACAATATAGGATATTAATATTTTGTTAAAATGAAGTTCAGGGAGTGCAGGAATGTGTGTGCGGCTATGTTTGGTCAAACCCTCACTGACTTATAGACGTCATGTCTGATATTTAGCACTCAAAGTCTTTCACGTCTGCATACATGATCTCTTTATCCACCTCAAACGGGCACTAATTGCCAGCAACTAATCACATCACTCTCCTATTATGTCTAGTTTTGCATCATCTCTCTCATCTGCAAAATTACTCAGGATAATTAGAGTGAATTATTAACGAGCTAGTTGCAGAGTTGACTACGCTATTTGGTGACCTCAGACACTTAAAGTCTGACCATTAGACATTCTACATCTAATGGTTTGAGTATATAAATGCATCCAATAAATCTACGGCACATCGCTTTTTACTAAACTCCTGGGTGGAACATTGAGGAGTTTAAATGAGCTTCATTAGCGATCAAAAGTTTGAAAGTATGACAAGTGCTGTAAAGCAGTTTCACTCTAAAGATGTGTTTTTAAAGTAGCTTGAGCTTTTAAACCATCTAGTTTAGTTGACTGTTGGGAACAGCGGAGCTAGAATGGGTTCCCAAAAGGCAATAAACCTTCACACTTTTCATAGACAGTGATGTCACATGACTCAGAAATTGACTTGTATGTGTGTGAGTGTGTGTCTAACCTGTTCAGGGCCCATGTTGGCCATGCTGCCCCCAGGTCCAGAGTTCATAGAGCTCATGCTCATCTGGTTGCCCATTTGGCCCATGTTGCTTGAGTTGGTGGCCATGGGCACATTGAGGTTCATGCCGTTACCATTGTACATGTTGTTATTGGCCTGCTGGCCGAATTGAGGTGGTGACTGCTGAGTGAACATACTGTGGAGGGAAGCAGATAAATGTATAAGACCCTTCAGGTTGTAAAAACATTTAATTTAGCTTCCTTTTTATTGTGACACAAAAACAGTATTATTTATAAAATATATATTGGATTTGGGCATTTGCCATGACACTCGCTATGAGAAATACCGCAAGTGCTGTTCTGATCTCATCATCATCCAGTCTTTCTGGAATGACAAACTGAGAAAAACTAAATCCAGAAGAACTGTGGCAACGTCTCTAAGATGCTTCAAGACCTGCAAAGCTACAGTACTGTTTATAGTTTTAGGCACTTGTGTAAAAATGCTGTAAAATGAGGGTGCTGTCAAAAATAATGTCATAAAGAGATTTTCTTTATCAATTCTATTAACTAAGTAAATCAACATTTGGTGTGACCATTCTTTGCGTTTAAAGCAGCTTTTGCCCTCGGTGCACTTGTGCATATTTTTTCAGGTAGCTTTGCAGGTAGGTCTCTTGGTGCATCTTGGAGACATTGCTACAGTTCTTCTGGATTTAGTCTGTTTCTTCGTGTCATTCCAGACAGACTGGATGATGATGAGATCAGATCTCTGTGTGGAGCACTGGCTGTTGTCAGACTCCTTGTGCAAACAAAAATCTCACTGGATTATTACAATTAATGGCAAAATGAATGTTTGCAAATGTAAACTGATATTTCCTACTGATACACTACAGCAAAAGATAGAAATAACTGACTTAAAACCTTTTTTAGCTGGTGAAAATAATACTGTTCTAATACACTGAACAAAATTATAAATGCAACACTTTTGTTTTTGCCCCCATTTTTCATGAGCTTTCTATGTACAAAAAAGTATGTACCTATTTCTTGCAAATATTGTTCACAAATGTGTCTAAATCTGTGTTAGTGAGCACTTATCCTTTGCCGAGATAATCAATCCAGCATATCAAGATGCTGATTAGACAGCATGATTATTGCACAGGTGTGCCTTAGGCTGGCCACAATAAAAGGCCACTCTAAAATGTGCAGTTTTACTGTATTGGGGGGTCCGAGGGGGTCCGAAAACCAGTCAGTATCTGGTGTGACCACCATTTGCCACATACAGTGCAACACATCTCCTTCGCATAGAGTTGATCAGGTTGTTGATTGTGGCCTGTGGAATATGTTGGTCCACTCCTCTTCAATGGCTGTGCGAAGTTGCTGGATATTGGCAGGAACTGGAACACGCTGTCGTATATGCCAATCCAGAGCATCCCAAACATGCTCAATGGGTGACATGACCGGTGAGTATGCTGGCCATGCTAGAACTGGGATGTTTGCAGCTTCCAGAAATTGTGTACAGATCCTTGCAACATGGGGCCGTGCATTATCATGCTGCAACATGAGGTGATGGTCGTGGATGAATGGCACAGCAACGGGCCTCAGGATCTAGGGCTGTGCAATTAATCGCACTCGATTGTCGTGCGCATCTCATCAGTAAAGCCAGTCCCGTGATTAATACTAAATCAGCATCACCTGCTTTCAGATTGAGTGGTTTTCACTACACAGAGCCATAGTTCATTGAAAATTAGGCAAAATCGCCCTCGTAATCGCAGATAAATCGCATTCAATTTTGAGCGCGATATCACCTAGTTTGTCAGTGAACTACAGCTCTGTGTAGCGCCGGTTGGACGTACTGCCAAATTCTCGGAAATGCCTTTGGAGATGGCTTATGGTAGAGAAATGAACATTTAATTCTCGGGCCACAGCTCTTGTGGGGATTCATTCTGTGTGGATGTCAATTACAAGCTCCCTCAAAACTTGCGACATCTGTGGCATTGTGCTGTGTGATAAAACTGCACATTTTAGAGTGGCCTTTTATTGTGGCCAGCCTAAGGCACATCTGTACAATAATCATGCTGTCTTATCAGCATCTTGATATGCCACACCTGTGAGGTGGATTATTTCGGCAAAGTAGAAGTGCTCACTAACACAGATTTAAACACATTTGTGAACAATATTTGAGAGAAATAGGCCTTTTGTGTACATAGAAAAAGTCTTAGATCTTTGAGTTCAGCTCATGAAAAATGGGGGCAAAAACAAAAGTGTTGCATTTATAATTTTGTTCAATGTAATTTTGGCCACCACTGTATATACACACACGCAAAATTGAGAAATATGTATTCAAACAACTGCAAATATGTCAACATACTTTACCAATCAAAAGGTTTAAACCAAAACCTGGTGTTTATTTTGTGTGAGAGCGAGTGTCATGCAAGACGCAAAACTGCACCTGTTGGCGTTCATGTTGCCCTGTGTCCAGCCGTTCATGTCAGGGGAGGACTGGAAAGAGGTGTTGCCCTGCGCCTGTTGCATCATGGGACTCTGGGCGTGGCCCATCCTGGGAGACATGAGGGGGCTCTGAGGGGTGGCGGCACCACCGAACCCGCCGTCTGACTGCTGACTCATACCTAACACACACACACACACACATGCACATGCAGACATGAGGAGACAAATTCTGGTTCGAAATAAGCATACATCAAAGAAATATTGAACACAAATTAAGAAATCATTATTGTATAGCACTTTTCACATCCAATTCAATCTCACACTGTCAAACAACATCCACATTCAGCACCTAGAAATTCATTATAATTGCAACTATGATAGGAACAATGATTTAAAATTACAAAATCAAAGTCTAAACACATTTGTGGTTTAGATTAACTGATCATCATTTTTAGAAATGTCAAAGCAGAAATCAAATTGAGAATATTTCAGTCCATCTCCATAATCAAAAGTAAGGAATCAAGAGTAAACTAGAGGGGTTTAGAGGTGTTATAAGCAGGCAGTAAGGCAGAGTTACACATGCAGGTTAGTGTTAGTGGCTGAGACAGCCAGAGAAAAGAGGGGTGGGTGGGTAATGGGCGGGGTTGGGGGTGGGGTCTGGGTCACCGCATAATTGGTTTAAAAATCAACTGCTCCGCCTCCACTGATCACCATCAGCCAATTAGTCTAGGCAGGACAGATACTGACACTCATGACACAGCACAGGCATAGACATAGGCACAATTATCAACAGTTTAACACAATGTAAGCTTGGCTTAAATGATACTGGCTTTGACTGCATCAGTAGCTCATGTGTTACAAATAGATGTACTGTGGCAAAGCACAAACATGGATGTTCTTGATTATAACAATTATAAAAAAAATTCAGTCTTAATGTTTCTGATCTGTTGTATTTTGCTCGTACTTCAGTTTGTAAAAAAAGAATGCAAAATGCAATTAGCATGTAATTTCAATGGAAACCCGACATGGTCATTGAGTGGGTAGCAAAGTTTAAATTTGCAAATTATCACACTGTTTGTTTTTACAAGCTGAGCTGCGAATAATAATTTTCTGTGGTAATAGATAACATGCTGTTTCTAGACATTAAGTTGGAAGTAACCTGAAATATTGCTGTAATATATTCTGAGTTCATGTGGGAAAACATTAAAGTGACTCTTCTGCCCTCTAGTGCCACATTCTACCATAACCATTATGATCTTTCAACACTGCTTAACTAGTGGTGAATAAATAGCTAGATGTAATTGATTTGCTTGACTACTAAAAGATGTTTTTTAACACAAATACGCAATGAAACCGACAATGAAACATTACTAGATACTAATGAATTTTGATCTTTAATTTTAATCTCATAATTATAATATAATCCGGATAATATAAATCTCATATATTTAGTTATTTAAAAAAAAAATCTAAATACTGTCATTATTTATTCAACCTCAAGTCATTCCAAAACCTGAATGAATTGTGTTATTTTAGAATTATTTTAATACTATTATAATATTTATTAAGATATTAATTTAGATTTTATTTTTATATTTTTAGTTTTAATTTTAATTTTTAGGTTTTAGTAATTTTATAACTTAATTCCGTCATTTGCCAAGGCAAGCTTTTTAGGTTCAGGTTTTTCCATTTAATATTTTATTTCAGGTTTAATTCAATTACAGAAAAGATTTTTTATAGTTTTAATTAATAATAACAACATGTCTTTTCTCTTTCCATGGAACACAAAACAGGAATTTTTAAGAATATCTTGGCTATTTTTATTTTTAACAATTATGGTGCTTTTTTGTGTCATTTTTGAGTTTAGTCAAATCAAATCAAGTCACCATTACTTATATAGCGCTATTTACAATGCAGATCATGTCAAAGCAGCTTTACAGCTGAAGTTTAGTCTTCATTCACTTTTATTTTATTTTACAAAAAGCTCTCTGGAAGGTTAAAATAATCACCTTTTTTGTTCCACAAAAGAAAAAAGTTAAATCCCAACAACATCGGGGATAGGAAATGGTGTCAAAATGATACTTTTTGCATCAAAATAAGTATTTAATTCTTTGAGAATATCATTTTTTTAAAGACTGGATTTGACTGCAATTGCTGGACTAGTATTTTTACACAGCTGGCTGTATCTGGCCTATTGCATTTCTGATTAAATCATGTCGATTGGCTCTGGACGTCATTGATTTTTCACCGCACGTTCAGATCACACAAGTTCAGCCTGTAGTGTTGCTGGTCGCAGGTGTTTGTGCGTGTGTGTGGAAGCGCATGACACACAGACTAAGAGAAAGGGCAGGCAGTACCTGAGCTGGGGAACTGAAAGGCACTGTGCTGCATTTGAGGGCTCATAACAGCCCCAAACTGTCCGCTCAGACTGCCCAGCATCCCCTGGTTAGCTAGACTCATCTGAGAGCCATGCATGGCGCTGTGGGAGAGGAGCTGGGGGGCAGGGAGGTTGGGAGAACCGGGGGAGAAAGGGCTGCTGGAGGGGGGCGGCGAGGCCAGTCCTGTACCGTAGTTGGGCGGATAGGGGAACTGCTGGGGGTTGGCCTGGGGGATCCGTGGGTTGCTCATGGCTCCGGGCATGCCTGCTGCGGCCGCCGCCATGTTGGGCGGCAGGTTGAGGCCCTGGGCTCGCATGACCATGCTGCGCTGCTGTTGCTGCTGCTGTTGTTGCTGCTGCTGCTGCCGTTGTTGGTCCAGCTGACGCTGGCGCAAGTGATTACTCAGCAGCTCTCTCTGCCGCTGGGCCAGCATCTGAGCATTGATTGTCCCCTGGGAAGACAGAGAGTTTAGGCAAGCTCGAGACCGGAGCACAAAGGAGAATGCAGGAAGTGATTTGGTGTACCTGATTTGGAACGTTGGGTCTTAGAGGTAGGTTCATATTTGACACTCCAGTCATCTGATTTATCATAGGCTGACGATTCTGGAGCAGACACAAACAGAAGTGGCAAATTGAAGTATTATTTCAAAAGAAGCATCCCTCATTCTATCATTCATACGATACGTATACCATACGTAAGCAATACATTTAACCAACTGTTCTGTTCGATACAACAGCACTCTTGTTTATAGTATACTGACTTTACATAAAAGAGTGATGAACAAGAAGTGAATAGTGCTGTCAAATCGATTAATTGCATCCAAAATAAAAGTTTTTGTTTACATATGTGTGCAATGCATGTATATACACGTATATAATATTTTAGAAATCTTTACATGAATATATATATATATATATATATATAGATACTTATATATATATATATATATATATATATATATATATATATATATATATATATATACATAATATACATAAATATAAATATATAATACATATATTTCTTAAATATATACATGTATGTGTGTTTATTTACAACCAGCACACACACATATATTATGTAAACACAAACTTCTATTCTGGATGCGATTAATCGATTATATAGCACTAGAAGTTAATATTAATTGACTCTAGAGCCATATACAAAATATCATTGTCTCTGAATGGCACTGAAACTAGCCATTGTGTAATATAGTTAATTACTATATAATAAAAAAAAACTATAAATACTATATAAATACTATATATAATAGTAAAATAGTGCATATATATACACAATTTAAAGCTACAGTGATTATATATAATTCAATTCAATTTTCGATGTAATTAAGATTAAATAATTATACATATTTATATATATATATATATATATATATCTATATATATATATATATATATATATATATATATATATGTATGTATAAATATGTATAATTAATAGTTTAATCTTAATTACATCGAAAATTGAATTGAATTATATATAATCACTGATTGTAGCTTCAAATTGTTAGAAACTTAACAGTTAAGAGGCATGACCCCTAAATAAACCCAAAATGAGGTCAAGGATCGATTCCAGTAATAACCAGCAGGGGGCAGCTAACCACACACGGTACTATTTCACCAGTCTGATTTAGATTAAATTACACTTTTTGCTTTAAAATGCATGTATATGAATAGAATTAACAAAGCTAAGTGTTACCAATTAAGTGTCAGAGCTAAAACTTTCCATTGCATTGTCTATATACATTTTAAAGGGTTTTGTTAAGGGTTTTGTAAATGCCATACAAGTTAATGGTTTGGATACTAACATTCTTTCAAATATCTTCTTTTGTGTTTAAAGGCATGAGAGGTGACATGGTATGAAGGAATGATGAATGAATTTATATTTTTGGGAGAACTATCCCTTTAACTAAATGATCACTGTGCTTAATATTGATGGCATAATCAGACAACATTATGATTAAAAAATAAAAATACAATCATTTTATTCTACTTTACTCAGGACTTTATGTATGAGAGTATAAACTGTACCTGCTGTGCTTGTAGCCTGTGCTGCAGCTGCAGTCTGAGTGTATTGGGTTGGGTGGGGACGCCCCCGGCGGGCCTGAGTCCTGGTCTAGCCTGCATGCGGAGCATGGGGTAGCCCGGCCTCTGTCCCATCTGTGCCGTCATGCCATGGAAGTTGGGGTCCTGTATGGGTGTGTAGCCGCCCTGCTGCATGTGGGCCTGGGAGGCGGCGTACTGCTGCTGGCCATACATGGGCGGCTTCTGATCCATCATCATACTGGGGTCCTGACCGGGGAACTGATCCTGCTCCACCGGCTGAGCCTGAACCATTAAACTTAAACTTAGTAACGCCGTAATGTGGTATTAATAACTGGTTCTCATAATAAATCAGATTGTTCTGGTCCTGGATTTTGTACTGATGCACTGAAATTTCAGCAACTGAAAAAGAATCTTGTGTCATATAACCATTCAATCAGTGTTTCAGCTCCAGAAAGATGGCTATAAAACAGCTTGTAAATAATGTCATGTAAAGTTACATTTACCTCAGAACCCCTTTCAGTGTCTGTAGTTTTATTAGTTTGTATCTAGAGTTAGTCTTGTACTCTAGAGAGGAGAATTTTGCTATTATACTATACTATATTATATATTTATTATATTTGAACTTAACTTTTTTCTCCATTATTTATGTTTGCACAAAATCTGACATGAAAGCAAGTTTGTTTATATTTTGTATGTTTATATTTCAACAACAAATTGGAGTAGAAACATGATTATATTAAAAAAGGTCATTTAAACCTGCCTTACATGAAATGAAAATGTTTATATATAACTCGGTTTTTGAGTGTTGATTATTAGTTGATTATAAGTACATTTGATTAATTAATATGAATAACTGATTAATAAAAAAAATTCCTTTATGGTTTTCATCTAAATGAAAACCCGGTTTCTATTACGGTAAAAAAAAATTTGGTGCACCACTAGTATTTTGATTAGTCAATAATGTGAAAGAGAAAATCTTTGTTTCTTTGTAATCCAAGTTTAAACAAACTCTCATGAAAACAGGTTTTTATTACAGTCACCGTTTAAATGTTTATATTTTCAACAACAAATTGGAGTAGAAACAATTATATCACTAAAGAGTTGATATAAAAACTTAGGTGCAATTTAAATGTTTGATATGAGTGCTGATTTTTGAGTAAATCTGATTAATTAACTGATTAATAAAAAACGTATTTTTGATAATAAGTTGTAAGTACATTTGATTAATTAATAGATATTTAAATACTTTCATTTTGGTTCTGGTGTTTGATAAAAAAAAAATATTTTGGTGCATCACTAGTATTTTGATTGGTCAATATGGTTAAAGAAAAAAAGAGACATAAGTGTTCAACCTACCTGTCCCACTAAAGCCGGGATGCCTAGAGCACGGTCAATCTCCTCTAGGCCGTCAAAATCTTTGAGAACCGTGTAGAGCTGGCTGAGCAAAGCACCCTCATCGGCCGGACCCTCAGAGGCAGGAGGGCACAGAACATCCTCCTGAGAACCGCTATACATAGAGCTTACAGAAACGAGAGATTCTCATTAAAGAACTGAGACATGAATGATGGGATATCCTATCACATATTACATCTGAGTGTATTTGTCTAGTTATTTTCTTACCGAAGGACAAAATCAACAAGTGCACACAGCACACACCTCCAGTAAAGTGGAGGACCTAACAATAGTGACAATAATAAATGCTGTTTACCTGTTCTGGTTCCCAAATGGCACCGGCTCTATAGGCATCACACTGTCTGGCCATGGAGCCGTCTGATTGGGCGGTGCCTGTTGCTGGGGAAACTGGTGGCCAGCCATGCCCATGTCCATGTTTGACTGGGCTGAGGAATAAAAAGCAGATGATAAAACATGATTTAAACTTTTAATTGTAAATAATCACCCACTAAAAAGTCTACATTTCCTTCTCTATGTCTTTTTACCATTGGACATCATCTGGGACTGAAGCATCTGTCTGGGTCCAGGCTGGCTGTTGGGCCTCATGGGCATGCCTGCGCCAGAGTTGGACACCATGCGAGAGTGGAGCGCCCCCTGCGGGAGAGAGTGCTGGCCGGCGGGAGCAGTTGTGACAGGTGAGGCCGCGTTACCGACGGGACCCTGTGCACCCCAACCGTCCTGTTGCATACCTACACGGGGACCGTTATTACCCATCACTCCTTTAAGAACGAGAAAGAGAAGGGCTGTTTAAATTTGAAGAAAGGTTTTATTAAATACAAACAATGTGATAGTTTTTGAATATTCACTGAGAATTTACACTACTGTTTGTGGACAGCGACACCTCTTTTAAAAAGAAATTAACACTTTTATTCAACTAGAATGGGTAGGATTAGGGATGTAGAATATGGCCATGCATATACTAATGGTCCCTTTACTAATGTGTTATCAAATTGTCTAAAAATAAGGCACAATTGTATGTGTTTTGCAACATGTCTGTATGTTTTGTAAAGCTTGTCTGACTTAGCAACAGTATCAAAGACCTTAGCTAAGGATCAACTGACAAAAATTAGATATTTAAAAATCGGACCACCTGAAAAACGTGTTGACATGATCACACCAGAAGCCCTGCTATTCTTTCCTAAGGTTATGAGTCATTCATATCTAGCCGCTCACAGTCTCACGTTCTGCGCACATTCAGTTGCAAGCGAATGCAACCCACTACACACAAACACACAAACAAAAGCCGCACAGAGGGGCTTGCTTTTGATCTGACTCAACAGTTTTGTGCCGTTTTACACATTTGTCTTCCTCTCAGCCAACAGCGTCATGCTTGACTGTGCATTACTTGTTTTGTACATGGTCGTGCGGCACTGGAACTTTCCTCTCATTGTAGGTGTTGAGTGTGGGGGAAGCCCTTTGTTCTGCAGCATATGCACAGACAAACTTCTCTTCTGGCCTTTATTTTTTGTTATTGCATCAGTAGCACTGCAGTGCAGACATCTAAACTCACCTGCATTGACCATGTTGGGCTGATTAGTCATGACACCGTGGTTCCCCATCATGCCTTGCTGCTGCATGAGCGAGTAGGGGCTGTTGTTCCTCATCAGAGGGTACTGACCCTGAGCTCCTTTAGCAGGCATGTTCATATCCAAAGACACGCTTCTGACCGGAGGAGCTCTGCCAGGCTGACCTGGTCGCTGAGCACTGAAAACTATGAACACAAAGAGCAAATAACTAAATAAATAACAAAATTGAAAAAAGAATTCTGGTGTTAACAGTTTACAGAAATTGCACAAACTTTCAAAAACTTGGAGTTGAAGACTTTGTCTCTTATGCTCACCAAAGTTGCATTTATATAATCAAAAAACAGTGAGATTCAAAGTACAATTCAAAGTACAATACAACAGTTTTCTAGAATTAAAATAATAGGCTGACTGGGGCTTAAAAATATTTCTTATTAACAGTGTTCAAAATACATGTGCTTATTAATATTTATGTGGAAGCTGTGAGGATTCTCTGATGAATAAATCAAGTTGAAAAGAACAGCATTTATTTGAAATAGCTAAGATTTTTTGTATAGAATCTTTTGTAATTATTATCTTCTAACAATAATCTTGTTCATTATCTTTTGTAACTATAAATGCATTTAGTGTTATTTTTGATAAATTTAACGTGTCCTTGCTGAAAACGTAATAAGTTCTTGACCCTAAACTTTTGAATGGTAATGTAGGAAAAAGTACTTGTTGTACTGTTGAGTGAATGATTGTGTGATTTTTTTGATTTTTTTTTTTTTATTATTATGATTGATTTGTTTGTTTGTGTTGTGGTAAAGTTGGGTTCGTTTTTTCTATTTTAATTATTATAGTTGTCTACTTTAGGTGATGTAAGTGACTTAATTCAAAACAATCTATGTATGTTTAGTTGTTTTTGTTATTTCTGGCAAGTCTCCGGTGACAGTGTGTGAAATGATGCAGGTGAGAAACAAACGAGTGATGTGATGAGTAAATTTAGTCTAGATTTGGTTAGAGTTTCGGTCTGTGGGCACACTTTTAATACGGTTCAGGGTGTTTCGCACAAATTATGACAAGTAAACGTAAAGCACTTTTTCAGGCTTGTGTAATTCCAAATATGTTTTTTGCATATGCCATTGGGATGCTGTTCGTGGGTACACAGGAATTTCACCTCCTGGCTGTCACCTTGTAAACTACAAACAAGTTTTGAAAAACGATTACCATTTATATAGTTTACCATCTATGTGTAAGCTACAAAAATGAGAACTTGTGAAAACAGTGAAGTCATGCACATGCACATATTACGTTGTTCAAGTAATACAGGCATATGTGCAGTGTTGCTATACAAAAGTGACCATCGGCAACTACTGGCCTGGCATGCATCTATACAGCGTTTGTTAGCCATTTTTGCGGATCATTTGCGAACGTCAACAAACCATCGAGATGGAGGAATGCCATGAGCCGTTTTTGTTGCGTGTTGTGAGTTTTGTGATAACGGAGATGGAATGTAAATGCACAATTTACAAAACTGAAAGCGCATGAAGATCTGACTAAGGGTCCTTGCACATCGAGTCCAAAATTTTCGTTTGCATTTTTTCGTATTCGTCATCCTTTCCTATCAATATGCTTGTTACGGATGCGAAAACGCAGAAAAACGAACCTGATCCCATTTTTTTTATGATGGACGAAAAGTTTCGGATGTTTTCCCCGGAGGCAGGGAGTAAACGTAATGGACACAATGTGAGGTCGTATTTAGTTTTTTTTTACGTTCAGAAACATTCGGACGAGAATTTCGGACTCAGTGTTACAATGACCTTTAATCTCCTCTAATAACTACCCCAGAACTTACAGTGTTATATATCATCGAGACTGAGAAAAGAACACAATGGCTGCAGACAACAGGTAGCTAAATGCCGCTATCATTGTTTTCCATGTTCGTGGGGTATAAAAATGCCCGGTAGCCGGTGTTTCGTATGTGTACACTTATGTCACTGTTAGTTCCTATAAAACTGTTTTAGACCGATCAATGATGTGTGTGAACGTACCCTCAGTCATTTACTTTTTCTTTGCAACTTGTTTACCAATTTGGCAAGGTACATATTGCCAAGTGTTTTAAAATCTGTTCAGATTTCCACCGTCGGTGTACTTTATTTCCACAGCCATTGGCTGAAAACTGTAGGAGAATATGTGTGTGTGTGTGTGTGTTACTCACTCTGTTGGCCCACAGCCTGCAGTGCTCTCTGTTGCTGGGGACCCATGCTGGCTCCACCCTCTCCAGTCATCTGCAGGATGTCATTGATGATTGACTGCTTGTCCACAGCAGCAGGCAAAGGACACATGGCGGGAATCTGAGGAACAGACCAGGCTGACATGTTTTGTGATCATCCAGAATATCATCCAGCTCACTCGACTGCAAACAAAGGAAAGGGAATTCCATTTAGCTTAGTATTTTCAGTAGTCTAATCAGTTTGGTAGTCTAATAAGATGTGTTTTCAAGGTCAAATTTCTTGGGGGTTTTGTAATGCACATGAAAATTGTATCTCGTGTCAGAACCTTCCAATTTCATCTTTATCTACATACAACAATTAGTTACAAGGTTGGTATCTCAGTCTTTTGGATTTAGGACCTCAGCCGGGAAAATGCTGAGAGTGTCGAAGTCTGCCTTCTGAAACCCCCCTCCCTCTCACATGTACACACACACACACACAGGGCTGGAATCTAGGACACACTTCACATTGAGTTAAAGGAGGCTAGCCAAACACTACTCGTTTCATTTGCCTGGTTCGTTACCATCTTGTAAACCCTAGATAGCTTTCTCCATCAGAGAAGTCTTCTTAAATTCACACTGGCAAACACACTCTGCACCATGGCCTGGAACGCCAGCGTTGACGTTAAATGACATCATCTATTCGACTTTTAAAAAAGGTCATCTCGATCATATCGCTTTTAAAGAATATTTACTTTACCTTAGAAATCTAAATGCCACACTTGGGCTGTTAGTGCACTTACAGTTTCTGATGAATGTAATGTGGGCATATTTGGAAACCATCTGCCCTAATGCACTGCAACTTTTTAATTCTGGCTTGGAGTTTGACAAGTCCCAACGCGGCTCTTGAGATAAGAAACAGCAGCAGTGCATTTCAGATAAACAATTCGACCAAAGATTCAGCACTGTACGTTTGTTACCAAGGCTGTCCGTCTATCAGAAAACACACTAAAAATGCATACAGCTTCTCCTAAATGACACATAAATAAAATGTTACATCAAGTGTGCCGTACACATGCACTCTACATATGGAATAGAAACATTTATGCTTGTTAATATTACAGAGGTCTTAGGAAGAACGCCAGTTCGTGGACTTTTAATAAAACATGCAATTTAAAGTCCTTAATCAACCACAATGATGGCAGCACACGTGACAATCTATATTACAATCAGGGATCTATTTTTTTGCAATGCTTTTTTCCATTTATAATAAATACTTTATAAAATTAAGATTATAGTATGAAATGCCTAAATATGTATTTATTTCATTTCATTATAGAAAACTATACGCAAAATATGTAATTTTAAAAATGAGGTAAAACTGAGCAAAAAAAAAAAAAAAAAAAGACAATATTGTGTTTAAAATATAAGATAATATTAACTTCTATTAACAATATTACTGAATTGTTGAATAAAATTACATTTGCACTCATGGTATTCATACATAAACAACACTTGTGTAATATTGCTCTCGCTGTTCATGTGATATCGCTTATAATGTGATAGAAATATGAGACAAAAACTCAGGAGCAATTTTTTTTGCCCCAATATCTTGAATTTTAGGGCATAATTGCATTCATGCAGTTGTTGCCCTGCATCATATTTGTTCACAGTGAACTATATGAAATGTAAGATGACTTATAGGTCCGGGGTGGGGCCAGTGCATTAACTGAAGTTAAAATATTTTAAACACATTATTTTTTCATAACCACTAATTAAGGTTAACGCATTAAACGGCGCCCTAATATAGATGATAGATAGACCTAGTCGATGTATAGATGTCCCAGTACTTTCCATTTTCAGGACAGTAAGTGCAGTGGATGAGAGTTCACTTGAGGGTGTGTGTGTGTGTTTTATGGATTGTTGTGGAGAGATTACAGGTCAAAGGTCAAACAGCACATGCGGTATATTATTCTTGGGTATTCCGTATATTATTCTGCATCCTAATGAAGCCGTCAGGTCTCCCCGTGCATTGATTTTCGACTCAGTGTGGGCAGTGTGGAGGAAAAGCGCTGCACAAACAGGATGTGAGACGGTAGAGGAGGAGAACTGTGATGTTAATGAGGGTCACTTCTCCCCTTTGTGTCAATGCTCGGAAGCTCTTTTTCCGCATGCCTCTCTCTCATCTCAGCTCATAACATATCACACATCACACACCACTGGTGTGAGCACCACTGGTTCCCTGGCTGCCCTCTTGAATCAAACCTGCTGCTGATTAGTCTCAAAACTGTCCATGGCATTCTTCACCATGCTTCTTGTTTCAGCTTTTTCTTCCGAACTCGTCTTCCTTCCAATCATCACTATCATCTCCCTGCTCACTCCTCCCTGTGTATTATCTGTGTGCAGCTGCGCTCAGAACTCCGGACCAGGAAGGATGCACTGTGCATTAGCAATGGGATTTTCTTGTAATTCGCACTGAGCTGGCAGAACCCTTCAGTGGAATTTGACTCTCCTCTCAAGCCAGTGGGGAGCGCTGACGTTCATCGTTTGATGGTTGAGCCAATAGTGGAAAAGCTACCTTGCGTGGAGAATCTATGAGAGCGTGAGTTTCTCATCAGCTCCCAGTAGACATATTCCCACTATAATTTACAACACTTTGGCTGTGGGCTAGTTCCAGACATGACCTGTCCACTGAACTTTTAACTGCTAACATCACAATTTGAAGTTGAATGCATAGGAACATGATAAGAGAAAGTGTACTATTTAGAGGTTCTGTGGCAGGCAGTAATTTATTTCTTTTTTATAAAACGGTTTTACAACCATTTTAAATCACTTTTTGCAGTATAATTTTCAGTCTTTAAGGGCATGACAATGAAATGTATTATTATTATTAAATAGGTCGACAGGTCACTTCGGCATGTAAAATCCATTCAAAAAGTGAGTTGAATTTTGTTTTTTTTACAAACCATGCCGGACGTGTTCACTTTAAAAAGGGCTGAGGCTTGACACACTGTAACAAAATTTGTGAGTCAAACAAGGAATGGAATCGTAGTCGTAGAAAGGGGCTTTGGAATATAATAACTATGACGGACTATAGGCCAAAGTAATATATTTAAAACACTTTATTTTTAATGGGTCATAAACCTTGTGGTATTACAATTGATATCTCACTTTACCTAGATATAATTTTGAAAGTGTAGGTTGGAGACTCAAGTCATTTATTTCGCAGTAATAACTTATGTGCTTCTTTGAGCTTTAGCTGAATTTCATATAATACTTGTGTCAATGGAATCTATTTTTCACGAAAATCAGATGCGCTCAATAACTTGCTGCTATGGCAGATAGATGCAGAGGTATGGACTGTGGTTGTGGACCCCCTGATGAAGAGCCCTAAAGAAATTTCTGTGAATGCCAAAACTTCGAAACGCAGGTTAGTCCAAGTATGAAATAAGATCATCAGTGCTGGTTTTGATGGGCCGCGGAGGGCCAAGTTAGTTCGTGTAGACAGGAGCAGGACCGAGGGGTTTAAGAGGGGTTACCAGGGTTTAATTGGTATAACAGAAGAAACCACCAATTGAAGCGACAGGTGTGGGAAGGGGAACAGCTGGCTGCACTGCTTGTGTGTAGTGTGTGTGTGCAACGGAGGAATGGTGTCAGGGTGTACCCGATTAGAGCTCTTGTGAGGGGTTGGGAAGGGCAGAGGAGTGACCCCCAATCCTGAGTCACACTTCCTGCTGAAGAGACACACACACGCAACCTCCGCCAACGCAGCATCAGACTTGTAACACACATACAAAGCACATCTAATCGAAGCACCACTCAGGGAAAGACAAACCATCGATGCTACAAATAGAAACACTAAAATCTGTATGAGTATGTAGAGAGACAAAATCGCAAAAAAACCTAGCAATGTATCCAGCGAGTTGCTTAGCTGTCTGCTTATTCATGCTAACTACAAGTGAACGTTATAAAATGTTAGTGATTTGAATGCTCTAACATTCAGTCGGCAGCAACCAAAACAGTGCTGCTCACCAGTTTAATTTAGTATCAATGAGACACCATTAAGTTTGTTTTTTTTAAACTGTCAAAACTTAGTTATTTTTGAATACGTTTAGTTTCAGGATTGCAGTGCAAGCTTAGTAATTTTGTCATGTCCATTTCTTGTTTTTTTTCTAACATATGTCTTATAGATTTTAATTCTATAATATATATATACTTATAAAGTGAGAGTCTTCTTCCCTCTCTCTCGCTCCTTCCCTTGTCCTATATAGATATATGTAAAATGTATTTAATTCATAATTTAAAACATAATTATAAGTTAAGTTTAATGCTTATATAATTACATTTACAGTCAAGTTAACCAAAACAATACTACACTATATAAATTCATCATATGAAAATGTATTTACTGCATAATTTAGAAATAACTATTATTAATGTTTTAATTATATTACTTTACATTTACAATTAAGTTCAAAAAAACAAAATTCAGTCCAAAAAAAAAAACAATCCACACCAAATATTGGTTAAGAAAAAAGGTCAATTAATAATCATATATAGTTTTTTTTTTCAACTATATATATATATAATATAGTTATAAAATATTGTGCTCCTAGTTAGTGCATGTAACCCAAATCATTTACAAAAGGAATGTTGCCTTTAATATATATTATATATATATATAATATATACAACACACACATATATATATAGATATATATATATATACTATTATATATAGATAATATACATATATACTACATATATATATATAAATATGCCACATATTACATATATGATATATACATATACATATACATAGATAGCATATACATATATAGTATATATATAATATATATATACTATATAATATATCGATAGTATTATAATATAATAATAGATCTTATAATATTCTCTTGATTGGATGATTATAAGATTTATAGGATTTATCATACTTTTGTGCTTCACCAGTCATCTTGTTTAGACTAACGGTGGTAGGGAGAATGGAGGTCAGAAAGTCATCCATTTATCATACAAGATAGGTTATATACAGGGCAGTCCATTTGCGAACATAGCTGGCTCATCCACTGACGCTTGACTGCACAGTGCATTAATTGGGATTGCATTTCCATTAAAAAACGTTTAATGCATGAGATGCAAATCTTGCCTAAAACAAGCGGTCTTGGCTCTATCTAGCATCGGGCTGTTATGTCACAGCCTACCTTTTAGAACCCAGCGTTTGGCATCTGTAACTGTGCTTCTGATAGCGGTAAAATGTTGTTGAACTACACAGCTATGCTTTGCAACTGAGCAAGAGAAAGAATGCAAACTGGACATACAGGATGTAAAAGAGACTAGCTGAGCTGACTTGAGATCAATTAGGGGAATGCATCAGTTGAGAGAGAGATGAGAGTAGAGACGATAGAGGAAAGAAAGGAGAGAGGAGAGAGAAAGGAGAAAGAGAGAGAGAGTAGAGGAAATGGATTGATTGCATCAGTGAATCAGAGCTATTGACTTTTGTGTAGGCCACCAACAGCTGCCTGGTGGACAACAACTATGTTCAAATTCTGGATCATTTCTAATCTACCGTCTGCGGCTAAAACTGCATCTAATGGGGTTTGGGTGGTCCTTTCTTTAGTTCTACCCGTCTGCCATATCCAACTGCAAGGCCTTGGTAATTGTGGCGCCATAGCTGCTTCTGTGTTGTCAAAGTTCACCACATGTAAAGAAACCTGTTAATTGCAAGCGCAACTGTGAAAATAACCTGTGCATTTGTGGGTGAACAACTAGCTGGTTGCGAAAAGGTAAGGAGGTGGACGCGCTGGGTAAGAGGGCACGGTTGTCATGGCTGTGGTGTCATAGGTCCGGTCGGAGAGGGATCGTACTGCTTGGGTTGTTGTCCCTTGCCATCAGGTTTGACCTTGTGGTGGGGGGGTGCATACAGACTTCACCTGCGGCTCTGGGGCGGTGGGCGTGGTCTTTCGGGCGGGGGTTCTGCTTCATGCTCGCGTATTCACACACCACGGCGGCTGCGTCGTCGCAGTATCACGTTAAGAGGAGAAAGGGGGGGAGGGGAGTGATGAGTGGCTCTGTTCCAAACCCTAAGTAGAGAACGCACCTCACCTGTTCTGGATAGGCAGCTACAGGCGGTGGGTGGGCTGGGACACGAAGAGACACTGCTATGCGCTTAAGAATTGACAGGGAGGCAATCGAGTGACAGGGTGTCAGCATGTTGCTAACAGGCGAAACTTAGACTTAAATACATTAACACTCCACCATGCGTTTTTGAAACATGTGCATGTTTCTTTATCATTTTGGACTGACGGTTTTTCCTCTGAATCTTTTTCAATTCAATATGTAGTCTACCAAAAGTATAGCTTTCATATGTAGACACTGGCCATGCTACAATTTTTTGCACTATTCTGCAACATATAGTGTGTACCCAAATAACAAATGTAAAAGGAATGTTTGCCTTTTTTGGTATATTTTCAAATAATATTACAAATGTATATTTTTATGAAATATAACTGTAATGGAATTAAACTAATGAGATCATTGACCACAAAAAATGCATATTGCTGCAAGCAGATATCAGTATGCTAGTTATTCCATTCCAAATATTCCATTAGCAGTCCATTAACCAAGCCCATCAAAGTGCATTCTGGGATTTTCCTATCTGTGAAAAATTTTGTTTGTAAGTTTTGTGTCAGTATGATTGTTTTTTTGAAAGATATGAATACTTTTATTCAGCAAGGATGCATTCAATTGATCAAAATTGGCAGCAAAAATATTTAGACATTTTACAAAGATTTCTATTTCAAATCAATGCTGTTTTCTTTTGAATATTCTTTTCAAAGTACCCTGAAGAAAAAAAACAAAACAAAACAAAAAAAACGTATAGCTGTTTCCAGAAATTTTTTAAGTGTACCCTGAAGAAAAAAAACAAAATATGATTTTCTGAAAGATCCATGTGACACTGAAAAACTACAGAAATTACTGATGACAATTCAGCTTTGTCATTACAGGAATAAAACTAATTTTTAAAATGTATTAAAACAGAAAACAGTTCTGTAAAACTGTAATAATATTTCAGTATATTGTTCTTTTATTGTATATTTGAATAAAAAAATCTAGCCATGGTCAACATGTACTTTTTGTGGTGACTTCCTTCATAAACATAAAAAAAAAAAACAAAAAAAAAAAATTGTTGGGTATTACCCTAAACTTTTGAAATTGCACAGTGCAAGTGCTGTCTAGGTCGGCAGCTCACTAGGTACTGGTCCTTCTCTCTTCACTCCTGCCACATTTCATCCTCCTTTCTCCCCGCATTCCTTACTAATTTGGATTTTTCCCTTCAGTCTTTTCCGTCTTTTTTTTTTTTTCTGCGCGTCTGCTTGAGCATCGCTCTTCCTGTCCCGCTGTGGCCCTCCTGCTCAGTGCGTAATCACTGTACTTCATGTTCTCAATGGCGCTGTCATGGAAGAGCATGAGGTCAGAGGTTCCTCACTAGCGGAACTCTGGGTCTTTTCCTGGTACCGAGGGGCCTGTGAGGTCATTCTGCTAACCAGGTACTAACAGCAGCAGCTTCCCGAGACCACTGCTTTGATTTGACAACTATGACTCAATTTGTGGCTCAATCAACAGCTTTTAAAAGAAGCCCGGAAGGCCCAATGAGCACAAACACACACATACAGGATAATCTCTCTATTCTGTTGCCTGGCCCCAGACGCTTCTCTCTCTAACTTTACCGCCGCTGGCCAGGCGTGATTGGTGCCCCGTGCCAGCTCTGCAGGGCATGTGCCAACCGCTGTGCCAGAATGAGATGTCATGGAACACCACCGAGACACCTTTTTTTTCAAATGTCACAGAGCTGCTTCTGAGAAACTCCTGCCAGTTTCCCACAGAATCGACCTTCCTGTGACAGAGCTCCTCACTTTTCCCTTCTCTCCTCCGCTCTCTCTCATCTCTCTTCTCTCTCCTCTTTTTCTCTCTCCCTCCAGCTGGCTGAGTCATTTATATCCCTGCTGTTACCATACTGCCCCCTCGATCTGGGGCGTCATTGGCCGGTTTATAAATCTGTTGTTTGCTCTACTTTTTCACACCCAAATAGAGAGAAATACAAAAAGAGATACAAGGAGGAAGGACAAGGATGCACACACTCTTAAACAATACAGCAATGAAACTGAAAAGAAAGGCGATAAGATCGTTGGTATCAGTTGTCATACTGGTTATTTCTGCATGAGAATCCACAACACTGGCTGACGACCTTTCCAACGTGCAATACTTCTTGTATTTGACCAAAACGGTCATTGCCCACAACCCACTAAATGACAGATCTTTTCTGCATTTCACCAAAGTCACATCCACGATTCAACATATTTAAAAATAATCAAAGTCAAAACCAGCAGCCAGCAGAAGCGATTCAGGTGGTGTTTTTGCATATATAAACTCTCAGTACTTTCTGTTCAGTTTAGCTCTATTGGCAGCATGCTATCAGTTACCACAGAAAATATTGCAGTGCATTTACAATTTTAAAAAAAGCATATACAGTATAAACTAGAAGTTACATACATGCTTTATTTTTTGGACTTGTATTATCTCACAATGGTGAACCCTCCAAAATAAAATAAAATAATTAATAATGATAATAATAATAATAATAAAAACTAATATGACAATAGTAATAATAGTAAAAAAATAATAATAATAATAAGAAAAAAAAAATATAAATAAAAATATAGGTATTAAAAAAATTAGGTCACGCACCATGCTTGCCACTAATTTTAGACATGGAAAATTATGCAATTTTTCACAGCTATTTTTATAACAGACTATTATTTTCTCTCTTTTCAAAGTAAAAAAAAACAAAAAAAACAAACCAAAACAACAAAACAAAACAAAACAAACAAAACACAAAATGTGCAGGATGCCAGTGAGGTACAAGTCAAAATTATTTTGTAGTAATATGGAGCTTAACCTTGTATTAAATATTTCTTGGTATATTGCCAGGTTGGCGACATCACTTACCGGCTCCACACACGGTCATAGCTGCCATCATTTTTTCCTCCGTCTTAATTCCTGGCATCTTACTGCCCTCCACCTCCACCTTTGTTTCACCAGGTATCCATTTTGATGCCTTTATCCTTAAGTACATTATCATCTTTATCCAGTAGGGTAGCGCAGTAGGGCGTTTTGTCCTTCTTCTTGGGGCTGACGGGCTCTTGTTTAATGGCTAATTCAGCCCACACCGGCCCGCCCCACCTGCAGAAATCCTGACACAGCTCCTTCCCCGTGGCCTCGGCTGTTGAGTTTGGCCAGGTCAACAGGGCGACGAACTGTTCTGGAGAAGTCCTATGAAGGATCTTGTGTGTTTCTCCTTCAGGGAAGTACATGCGTTCCCGGCTCCAGTTTGAGCACCCATGCCGCCGTTCCCTGGGGCCCAAGCCAGCGGGGTCCTTATACCCGGGCTCTCCTCCAGCCATTGGGGGGGGTGAGGTGACTCGATAGGCTCAGTTTTAGTGTGGTGAGGAGCTGCAGGAGTTTAGTATGGCCTTTGTTGTCACGTAGCCGGTTCTGCGGATTCACTGGCATCCGGTTTGTTTAAACTGGCCCAGGTTGCCCTTTTCATCTCTTGGCTGTTCGATGCCATCATCCTGCCCGCCGTTACCCTGCTCTGATTGGTTTCTGCTCTCCGATGACTCTGATGAGGCTCCCATTTTGTTCAACATGTGAAGATTGACAACCCACTGCGGCTGGGTGACCTGTCCAACTTCCTCCTGGTCGTGGTCGAGGGTGATAGAAGCCCCAGTGATTGGCCGTGGCTCACAACGTGGCACTCGCTAAGTGCCTGGAGGGCGTTCAGGGAACTGCTTGTGTAACCATGATTACCGCCTGCTCTCCCCATTGCCACCTGTACTGCTAGTGCACATGCTCGCAGGTGAAATGTAAGCTGCCTGCTGGGGAGAACTGCGGCGGGGGGCAAGCCCCACGCGTGGAGATCCTGCCATTCCCATTTCCATGGACTGGCTCGGTGGCGTGGAAGAAAGCATGGCCCTGGACTGGGGGCCCTGAGACGGGCTGCTCAACTTCAGCGGATAGCCACTGCCCTGAGGGGTGGCGGCCTGCATGGTTGCCGAATGGCTCATAGTTCCTGGGCACCCAAAACGGTGGCCCTGTACTGGGCCGATAGCGCCGGGCTCCTTCTGGCCACCAGGGAGGGGAAAGTGGGATGTGTTGCTGCTGACGGTGGCATCCTGTCCCTGGGGGGGCGCCGGAGGAACCTGCTGTATTGGGAGAACTCATGGGATTCATGGTTCTGCCCATATTCTGAGAATTTCCAAGATCAGGGGTCATGCACAGACGGGGCTGCTCCCTAAAACAGAAAAAAATAGACGTTTATAGTCGCTAACAGATTATCTAAAGAGCAAATAACGCTGCAACATATTTGCCACACACTTAGCACAAACAGTTTTATAGACAAAGGTGAATTTAACAATTAAGTTTAAAAACATAAAATTCCTAATTAGTCAACATAGATAAAAGGTCACTAGCTGTGTTTCCTTTACCCTACAAATTGTGCAAACTGGAAATTGAAAATACAATCAATGGAAATGTGTCAATAGCGCACAAGCTCAAATTATAGCAAAAAAAGTTTTTTACGCTCGCATGAGGTGGTTTTTTCAGCCCCAACCAAGTTGAAAAATGAAAAATTTCACAAAACTGAAATGGAAACAGGTTTTTATTTTAGCATTTCACAGGTCAACTGGCGTACGTAAGTGTCACATGGTCATTCTTTAATCTACTATAACATCTAAGAAACACCGCATACATGGCCGTTGTCAAGTTTAAGAGGCTTTCCTTGCTATTAATGCTTGGATAATTTACACTGCACACATCTGCGGTGCATTACGGCTCAGGCGATGGCCACTTTAGTCAATACTTGTGTTTATACCAGACACGCCACGAAGACGTTTGCAGAGGCATCCCAGAAGCGGCTCTCCCCGCCCTGCTGCTCTCGCTAAAGATACACACATACTCCTCCTTCGATTAAAATTAATGCTTGGTGCGGTGGCTGCGATAGGCTATTGTAAACCTACCAACATTCACCACCATGACTTTTTTGTCAGATGGAAAAAAAATTACACTTTAGGTGCATAACATCGGTTAATGGAAATGCTGTCGTTTTGGGCAATAGTATTTTATTGACGACATTTATTTTTAACCGCAAAAGTTTTGTGCAAATCTGTAATGGACTCACAACTATTGTTACTATTAAAACCATTAAATATCTGTAATTGAAAATTCAGTAATTGAATTTTAGCAACTGAAATAAAGCAGAAAAAAAATCTAAATATATGATAAAATACAAACTTAAACTTTAATAGACATGTTGACCACGTTGTGGCAACTAACTGAAAATTTAAGTACTAACTAAATTTAAGTACTAAATGACTAAAACTGCATTAAAAAAAGAAAGCTAAATAAATCAATAAACAACAGATATTAAAAAATAAAAATATAAAAAGCTGATTTAAATTATTAATAAATACTATATTAAATAAAAAATTAAGCAATCAGAATAAGCCATTAGAATAACCCCTTACACGCTAAGTTTTAAAATTTAGTGTATATCCTATCCTACAACCATTTAATGAACACAAAAAAATCCTTCAGACTACTACTGAAAGAAGGACCCAAAGGGGCCATTAAGAAATCGCCAAGCGATCACCCAGAACACAAAGGCCTAAGAAACCATTTATCAAATATGCTAAAAAACACCAAGCAACCGCATATTCATGCCCTGGCGACAATTTCCCTGGCTTAGCTTTATACAATGGAAAAACATTTTTTAATTATTGTAAAAAGAAATAGACATTAAAACGAGAGAAGAAGTAGGGAAAAAGTGAGAGGAAAAACTGAAACAGAAAACAATGCCTCAGTTTAGGCAGGGCATGCTGGTCTCACCAGGTTTGGCACGTGCTATTATTAACAAATGTGTTTTAATTGTGACCAACAGGGGAATTAATATTGATTTCCAAGTAAAATTCTATTGAAAACTATTACATTACATTTATCCAGTGCAGTCATTTGTTAAATTAATCTCATAATCAGGAAGCGTGTCTTCTAGCGCTCCAAACAAGGAATCCTAGAAAAGAGCTTAAGCAGAATTTTCAGGAATGGCTTAATTAACTAAAGTATGTTTCAGCGGAGAAGGTTAAAAAGAGAGGAACAAATTGTTATCAAAGAAAAACAGCAGTGCTCATCCCTCAAAACAAGCCACGGGACAGAGAAAACGAGAGAGTTTTGCTGTCATATCCCCCTCTAATGTAAAAATCACCTTGGGGTTAAAAGCTTTTAGCAAGCTACATACTAAAAAACTTGCTCCAAGCTGATAAAATGCATAGACATGCCTTTGTTCTGAGCATGCAGGATGAATCATGGTCAAGCTATACTGTGTGTTATTGTGCTGGAGATGCTGTGCTTTAAGACAGCCACCCTCCCACTGTGAGCTCACTCTGGATTTAATGTTTATCTGTGCTCGACACCACAGCCTAACACTGCTGCTATTGTCTCAGAAAGCAAACCAGTGTTCCTCCCTCACATGCTGTGAGAGAGATAATAAACTCTGCAGCTAACACATGAAACTGTGTTCACAACTGCCTGCTTTGGATCCAAGCTTTACTAAGCCATACACTCTCCAAATGATTTGATTTTATGTGAAACTGTAAACAAAACTCACCTGTAATTCATTCATATTTATTTTGTTCTAAACTTGCATGAATTTCTTTTGTGGAACAGAAAAGGAGAAATTCTGAAGAATATCATAGCCGCTCTTTTCCATGCAATTACAATGAATAGGAACTGACGCTTTAAAGGTTCAAAAAGTATGTTAAGCATCATAAAAGTGTTCTATATAATTGTGAGTGCTGTCATAAGTTTTATGAAGTCATATGATAGCTATATAAACCAATGATTCACTCAAAAGAATGACTCATTCACAAATTGGAAATTGTTATACCTCCCATGCGCTCTCATGAAAAATAAGGGATGATTTATAGTGCATCGATACTTAAAGGAATAGTTCACCCAAAAATGTATATTTTGTCAAATTATTGTTGTCAAAAATTTTAATTGTCATAATTTACTTGGTGTAATGTTGTTGAAGATATTTTGAAAAAACCAAGCAGTTGTTGGTCCCCATTGACTTCTATAGTAGGGAAAGAAATACTACGGTCCATCGACTGTTTGATTACCAGCATTCTTCAAAATATCTCTTTTATGTTCAACATAAGAAAGAAACTCATATAGGTTTAGAAGGACATGAGGGTGAGCAAATAATGACAATTTTCATTTTTGCGTGAACTATCCCATTCAATTTTTGGTCTGTTCCTTACTCAAACCTATTGTATGGCTTGAGAACACTTGATTCTTCTGCATTATTTGTGAAGCTTGCAGCTCCAGACGCACTGTAATTGCATGGAAAAAAAATCTTCTTTCATGTTCTACAAGAACAAAAAAAAAATCATAAATGTTTGGAACAACATTTTCATTTTTGGGTGAACTATTCCTTTATCACTCTCCCATTTACTCGCTACTTAATTAAACCAGCAATGAAATTCTGAGGAATTATCAAGAGTGAAAAAGCTTGTTTGCCAATGTGTAGCTGTGGGAGTCGAGGGAGTCGTGTTATTCTTGGTTCTAATGGAATGTTTTGAGACCTGGGAAAACACGGTCGGATGTTCTCACATGACAGTGAGATTTCAGTATATGGTCATTAACTGGGCTTGTCAGAACTAGAAAGTGTGTGTTTCGGCTGACTGCTCACACACAGAGCCGAATCAACAGGAGAAACAGTGAGAAGAGGGTCAAAAATGACTCAAACACTTACTCATGCGAGTAGTTCATAAAATACATCATTGCGTTTTCATGAAAAACACAGATTCAGACATAATCAGAGACAAAACAGCTCAAGTGCAGACACTCATAGTGAGCTGTGTGGCTGGGTAGTGGGTACCTTTGTAAAATGTGCAGTGACATGTAGAGCTGTGGCTCGTTGGTAGCAGGTGACCGAACCAGTTTGCTCTTGGTGTGAGCAGAGACGATGGTCCCGTCGGACAGGGAAAACCGGTAGATGGGACTGAACGCCTGCCCATGCCTTAGCACTGCAAAACAACACACCCACATGATCAAAACTTTACTTTACTAAGATTTTTAGTCAGACAAGATAGTCAGACATGTCTTGACAAGATCAAAAAGTCACTTCTAAATATAAAACCCATAAAATTCCTATAAAACGGCAAGATTAACCTTTCCAGTAAAGATAGCGCATGTATTACTCATATACACTTTCCTGTTTTCACACACCCCAAGTATTTTGTATTTTTGCTACAATATGAAAAATACTGAAATACGGTAATGTCTAATATACATCTTTATGACAATATCCACTATAGATCTTGATGGCATCATGACAAAAGGAGTGTGTAAAACTGGTTTGCCAACGGAAGCCAAAAACAAGGCGTGTTAAAATCATTATGGAATTCAGAATATAGGTAGTTAGTCAAAAAAAAAAAAAAAATACTAATCCTTGTTTGCGCAAAACAGTAGCCAGAATGACAGCATTTCTTAAGTGGATTCATGTGAGATGCACTCAGTACCTTCTTGCTGATGCCTCTTGGCGAATGACATGTCTCCATCGTTCTGGAGGTGAAAGCGCTGAATGCATCTCCTCACCAAGTCTTCCCAGCCTGGTTTCATAGAGGCTCGTAACAGACTGGTGTCCAGGGAGGTGATCTTACCTATAAACACACAGTACAGAAATAAGAAATATAGCTTGGTTTTGTCTGCTGCAAGTTGTAAAGGTTTAATACTTAGCGTTATGGATTTAGAATAAACACCTAGGCAGCATGACCGAGGAATATTGAATTTTACTTTGTAAGAACTGTGACCAAAAAAACTAAAAGTATGACAGAAACATTTTAACACTGTAATCGCTCAGTTACAATAAACGGCAAACTGGGAGTTTCCATCAAGAAGCCACATCAGAATGAGACAAAAAGTGTGGTTGGTGTGATGGTAAAAAACTCTTGATGTTCCCATTGTGTGACCTCACTGTCCAGATGCCTGTAGTATGTTTAAGATAACATAATCATAATTCGGAACTCAGACAGAGTTACAGTTGCACTGTGAAACGACTCGTGTTCCCCTGTTCATGGATGACCAGAATGGCGCATAAACCTCATTACTAAACAAATAGGTTAGATTTTAAACCAAAATATTTGGAGAAAAGAATAAATAAATAAATAAATAAATTATTTATAAATAAAATTATAGTTATATGATACACAATTGTAATAAAATCTATACTAATAATATCTTCTTATTCAGATGCTGAAAAGTTGAGACGGCCACTGGCTGTTCAGTTGCAATGTATGCATGTATGTAAAATATATTATTACTATTATTCATATCCAATATATACCTATATTATTAGCTTTTCAATAAACTCACAAACCCCCTGAAGTTCATTTAAAACAAGTTAGGTCAAAAGTAATCAAAAAATAGTCTGATTATTTTACCTAAAAATGTGTAATGTTATGAAATACGTAACTAACTACAATTTTTTTGTCTGATATATAGTCCGTTACTGATTCCAAATTACAAGACAAAATTGTAGTTAGTAATGTGATCCATAACATTACACATTTTAGGTAATATAATCTATTTTTTGATAACTTTTGACCTAACTTTTTAGTTTGTGAGTTTAATGAAAAGCTAATAATAAATTAAATCATTAAAAGTCAAATTAAAATAAGTCATTTTAAAATAACATCAAAAATTAAAATATTTATTTTAAAATCTCAGGGTACTTTAAGCTATTTGGTGAAAGATGTTCAGATAAAAAAAAAAAAGTTTGGGAATGCCTGCATTACATGTCAATCAGAAATAACGTGAATTTGTGCATTTTAATGTGTTTGAGAGACAAAATATGTAATCATGTAATCAACAAAAAAGTAACTGTAGTCTGGTTGCAAGTAATTTAAAATGTAGTTTAATCTAATTACAAGTACTTCATTTTTGGAATTTGATTTTGTAATCCAGATTACATACTAGTACCCAGCCCTATATTCATGTCACTAAACAGTCTTTCCAGGTTAAAGTCAGCATCTGTTGTTTTAAACGAGGGTCTGTGCATTGAGATGAGTGCTAACTGTGATGTGAACACCCTTTGAAGAGTGTGAGCGGAGAGAGGGGTGGCGTTGGCATGGTTACCTTGGAGGTCTTGGCGGGTGGTGAAGCTTTCGTGCGTGGGGAGCATGGGTCTTTCTTTCATGGGTACTCTCCGCGCTACGCAGATCAGACACGACTGGAAATCTACATTCAGAGAGAGAGAGAGAGAAAAAGATCCGATCAGTCATAACAGATTATTAAAGCGTTTTGAAGGGTTCTTATGAATGATGAAGCATTGGTTCTGTGTGTTTGTGTGTGTTGAGGGGGTGGTGCGGAGTGGAGCGTGGGGTGATATGATGGAATGTGACCTTTCATTTGTGTGTCATTGTGGAGGCTGACCCTGCTGTGCTGCTCCCATGGAGACTTAGTTAGAAAAGTCATCCCTCACACACCCACAAAAAGATCATAAGAGAATCATAATGTCTCCAACAGTCTGACACATCAGACGCACACATGATAAACAAGTAATAACATCCATGATAGGTCCATGGATGCATGAGGATGCATTTTTTTTTAACAGACATTAATATTTTCATTTAACATTTATAATGTTACAAAAGATCTCTATTTGTTTTTGTTGATTTCTGTTAATTAAAAATCCTGGAAAAATGCATCACGAACTTTAAAGAAATATTAAAGTGCACAGCTGTTTTAAACAATGATACAACAACAACAACAACAACAAACTTTTCTTGAGCATTAAATCAGCATATTCTAATGATTTTCCGAAGGATCATGTAACATTAAACACTGGAGTAATGGCTGCTGAAAATTCAGCTTTGCCATCGCAGAATATATTACATTTTAAAAAAAAAAAACACTGAAATAGAAACACTTTAGTAATTTGCTTCATTTTTAAGATGGACACCACAAGGTCACAAACTGGCCATTTCATTCAGTTAGTCACGACACTGATTCAGCAACCACTCTGACTGATTCAGTGAGTTCATTCAGTAAAGGTTTCTGTCCCGACTGATTCAAAACTGTAAACTTCTGTTTAAGAGTTTTTTTTTAAAATGACGTCTTGTTATTGTGTCAACGGAGTTCTTGCTTTTGAATCCGACTACTTGTTCATGAATGCATTCTGGCGTTGCTAACATGATTCTACTTTTTGATGTTTACATCAGATTGCTGTGAACAGGCCTTTACATGCAAACACACGGCCCCTTGGGTGGTCTTCACTCCAATCTGCATAAAGACCCAAGCTTCACTGTCTCTGCAATAAACTCTCTCTGATACCCCTCTCCTCATAAACATCTCCTCTGTCTCCTGCACCAGGGTGAGCCAGCTTGCTGGAAGAGCAGCTGGGCACACAGCTAACACCGACAGGGCCATAAAAAGAGATGCTCCATCACTCAACACACCAGCAGTACCCAGCAAAAAATTAAACATGATTTGTGTGTGCATGTGAGGGAGAAGAGAGAGGACCAACATTAAACATCTCTTTGTTAGCCTTACACTCGCTGTTTACAACACACACAACACACACCACACACACACACTCTCTTAAACCCCAGCCAGGGCCAAAACCAACGCCAACACGATCCAGTAGAGAAGTGGGTCTCAAATGCACCCTGAACTTTGGTGACTCTGAGAGGTGGAGCGAGCGGAGAATGAGAAGAAAAAGAGTCAAATGAAATCACATAACTGAGAACACATTTTCTGGCGGGGAAATGTAAGCGGAGATGCCGAGACGGTTGGCCAACGAGCAGTCTGCCTGATCGCCCTTTTCGCCTTAATGTTTACAGAAACTGGAAAGAGACCATCATTTTTCTCACATGGTCGGAGACACACTGATATCACAACAACTAAGTGTTGCTTCCGACAAATAAGCAGAGCAACAAGGCAAGAAAACGTTAAGTTCGATATGAATATCTTAAGTTGTCCAAGCAATGGATCCAACTCTTACGATGCAGATGGTGCAGACATAATAAAAAGGAACTTTGCTTCCCTTTTACATATCCTTAATTAATATTCGTCACATTGCTTTGTAACAGCAACCGTCTTCTTCTGCACCTGCGCAGCTGCATCAAAAAACTTATTCAGCATGTGTGGAGCTGATAATTCTTTAACAAATGTTCTACCGTTAACCATACCCTCTTACGTGGGCGCGTTGAAGTGTATTAAACTTTCCACTTTAGACGTGGGACGCCTATGGACATGGGTGTCGGCTGTCTAGGCCGGATCTAGAAGGACGGGACTTCACACCTCGGAGATTGTATCCATAAAAAAATCTTTTTACAATTTGCGTATTCCCGAAGATAAACGTAGTCATTCCGCCGAGTCCTCGACTCGGGTGGTTTTGAAGACTCTACGTGGAGGAGCCGCCTGCCATGTCCATACGTTGACAAGAAATTCGGATTTTTGGGTGAAACCTATCCCTCCAAGAGGTCGTAACTTGCTCAGCTGTTTTTGGGTGAAACCATCCCTTACATGGGTTCTCTTTGCTTGCCACGGTAGACTAATCGGCTGTATGAATATTTTTTATCTCCGAACAATTCTGCAGTCATGATTCAACGAAGTGGGATGATACACAACTCGGCAGCAGTAAGTGTCCGTAGAGAACATTGGTTTGCTACTTGTGCTCCCTTAGTCCCACTATCTCGTTCGCAATTTCCGTACACATCGGTCTCTGCTGCCATAAGCACTTGCATAGTTCTAAAGTATCAGAGATTGTGAAATATACAACGCGGCACATTGTTCTGAGCTTTTTTTTTCTCAGAATTGCAGTGATATAAATCGCGCAGTTGCAGATATACAAGTCAGTATTCATTGATATAAACGTGAAAAAAAAACTTTTCAACTTTCAAGTAAAAAAAGAACTGAGTTTTATATCGTTGTAATTATGACTTTTCAGACAAAGTCTGAATTGGCAACATACAAATTCGCGGTTTTGTGAGAATGGAAGTCTGAATTGCAAGTTTTTTATATTTGCAATTCTGACTTTATTTCTCGCAATTGCAAACTTATTATACCACTATTTCTGACTTTATAACTTAGCAATTTTAAGTTTTTTTTTAGGAAACACCATTCCTAGCACGTTCAACAACACCACCCCCCCCCCATTCAAATAATTTTTATTTGGGCGACTCACTGCCTGGAACTAAGTTATGTAAAAGTCCATAAAGGACACTCTCACGGTATGTTGTCGTTAAATCAAGGGATTTGTGCTATGTATCGCCGCTTTGATAGATCAGGCACATTTATTTCAGTCCCTCAGACCACACTATTTATAATCTGCCTCTTTGTTAACAACAACAAAGTCCTTAACCACAAAATGTCTTAAAGACTTATATATGCGTTATAATGCCTCTTCATTGGCCGATAACCACTAGAACTTCTTGTCCTTGTAAGGCCCTCTGTCGGGGGCGTCGAGATTCCATTCCATTTATGAAGTTTCTCTATTCAGTTAATTTGTCTATTTTCGGATAAATCTCACTAAATCAAAAACCTAATGCGTCCCAAAATATAAAGCGCACACTGTTTTAAAACATAGTTAAAATAAAAATGATTCTTGAACACCAAATTACATATTTATAAATGAGCGTGTGGCGCTAAAACTGGAATAATGTTGCTGAAAACATTCACTTTGCCATCGACATGAATAAAAGACATTTAAGAAATATATTAACAATAGAAAACGGTTATTTTTAAATCATAATATTATTCACAATAGTACTTATTTAACCTGTAATTTCACATTTTTAGCGATCAAGTAAAGGCAGCCTGATGAGTATAAAGAGACTTCCATCAAAAACCATTTAAAAAAATCTTACCAATCACCCAAACTTGTTTGAATATAGTGAGTGCTTATTCCAAATTACTACTCTTACCTGCATTTTATGGCAGCAAGACCACAAAAATGACAGCAACAAATAACCAACTGTTGATAGAGATAGCACTTCTCATCCACTGGGATCCAAAAGTCTTTTAGAAACTATAGGTTAAAATCTGCTTGTTTGGTGGGATTGCGTGACAAAATGGACGTAGCCCGGCGCATATGAGAAAGGGGAGCAGTCACTTTGTTTGGCGCAAACCTTCTATGCTCTGCTATAGAGAAGCATTAAATCTAAGAGTTTCAGTATTACCCGTTCATGTTGGCTTAAATCAAGTGTGTTTTAAGAAGCGGTGGCTCACACCTCATCCCTCCTCCTTGTATGGACTTTGGTTCAGACACAGCAAAGCACTGCACTTAGTCCCTCATATTTCTGCTTGTGTCTCGTGATCCCGTGTCTCTTCGGCCTCACTGTGAGGGTTCACGCGAGCATCTCGCGGCAGTTGAAGTGTGTGGCTGATTCGCGCCGAGGTTACAAGCTGGACCGCGGCACTCCGTTCACTGAGATGGGAGGAAGGCGAAGGGACATCACTCATTGTCACTCCTAATTGAAACCAGCAATTCCCTAACTTTTCGCGCTTACTGAATAAAGCGTGGTGTTCACACTGATGTGGTGATTTACAATGACAAGGGACTGGAAGTCATTTGTGGTATTTTCAATGAGGCTACATGGCAATGTGAAGCTGACGCATGAGAGACTGTTGGCAATGAGTTAAAAATTAACGTTTATATTAAAAAAACGTGTGCTAATTCGAAGGTAACTTTCAAGCGGGAGTGTGCACGCCAGTGAACCCTGCCACTCATGCACATGCGTATTCAAAATATAGGATATTTGCAAAAAACAATTTGCGTCATATAAAGCAAGCGTTTCCATCCCATGGTGCATGTCAAAGATTTTTGTGTAAACTAATTACCGAGATAAAATTAAAACTAATTAAAATGTCAGATTTTATAACATTTAAAAAAAATGACATTATGAAAATATGAAATATTAATATGATTATATTGTTCTCTCATATTATGGTGACACAGGACTTGATACATGGACATTTCAATCTTAGCGAATCTCTCTCATATATTTGACTGCAAGCTCACCTTCAATGACACATATCTTAAAAACCTCCAAAAACAACTGATGCATATAACCAAGAATTTCTTATATTTAGCATTTTTTTTTTTTATATAAGTTGGTACACTAGACACATCGCAACATAGAAAAAAAAAAAGACATCACTACTTCTGTTTCATAGCAACTGCAAGAAAAAAAAGATAAATTGGAAGTCCAGTGGAAGTCACTGTGAGTTCATATTTTATATTATTGTACTGTCTCATTTGCCAACAGTCTCTCTAATGGTAAACTTCACATTACTAACTCTCACTGAACATTAATTACCTTTTTGGTGGCACATCTATGGTTAAGGTAAAATTGTTTCCATATTAGTGTACACAAAATGTCTTCTTAACTAAATAAAAATGTCATTCCACCTCAAAGTGATCAGCAATTATGTTTGTAATGCATTTTTGAACATTTTCCTTGGTGTTTCATACAGTATTTTTTACAGGAATATCATTGAAATATGTGTGGATGGGAAAGAAAGCCTTCAGTGTGGAACACCCTCTCTTAAAGGGATAGTTCACTTAGTAAGAAAATTCTGTCAGTAATTACTCACCCCTCAAGTGGTTTTTCAACACCTGTAAGACCTTTGTACACTTCGGTTATCTGCGAACCTGAAATTAATATGTTTGTTAATGAAGATCCGAGAGCTTTCTGATCCGAAGCATGAGACAATAACATAACTGACCCACATTCAAGGCCCAGAAAGGTAGTAAGGACATTATTAAAAATAGTCCATGTGACAGGGTGGTAGTAATTGGTTGAACAATTTTCTTACTTTTTGGGAGAGATTATTCCTTTAAACTTTTAGATGGTAGCAATTTGGTGTGTATTTTATTTTTTTAAATCATCCAAAGCCATTTAGAGATAAATTTTATTAAATAACCTAATTTATTATGTCAGCCTCTAAGAAAATATACAAGAAAGGCAAATGCTGAGTGGAACAACAACAACAAAAGTGACACAGTCAATCCAAACTTATTTGATGTTTACATCTATGTGAAATAGAATTGGATTTCACTATGAATGGGATCCATAACCAATGAGTTTTTTTTCTGGCTGGATGTATCATTTAAAAACCAATAATGATATTGTTTCTAAGCCTGAAACCTTCCTCTCTTTCACCTCTGCAGGTGAGCTTCCCTTCTGCCGCAACTGAGGGAGGAGGAGATTCTGATATTCCTCTCTATAAATCCCAGTTCTTACTGCTCAATCTGATAAATATAATCGCAGGGGGTGGAAAATGTAACTGCTCACACTTCTTGAGTATTGAGGAACAAAGTCGTTCCTGAAAAGAAGAGGTGCTAGAAGTGCAAACAAAATGAAAATACCTAAATGGGAAGGAAAACCGTGAATGGAAAATAGAGTCTCACCATGTTGACTTGGGCAGAGATTTTTGATGAATTCGTTATGGTCTCCTACATGCAGGGATGCTGTAAACACTGGTGTTCATCAGCTCTTCCTGAGTTATACCACTTGGTACTGCGTCACATTCTCTCTGACACAAACACGATGTTTCCCCTCCATGTTCACCCACAAAGAAGAACCCATCTAGGGCCCTGGAGAGAAAAAAAGCCTATTAGTACAACTTGAGCACAGATCTTGGCTAACAACCAATATTATTATTATATGAAGAGCACAAAGGCTAATTACACATCCTTGCTCCATCTAAAAGTGTAACCATTCAATAGGGAAGATTGATATCCAGCAGAAACAAAACAAAATGCTGTCCAAGAAATCTAGGAGTCCTTGCATGGGGCAGAATCAAGTTAAGTCAAGGTGATTACGGCATGAGTCTGAATTCATGGTCATGGTTTGTTCAGGCAGTTTTGAGCAGGCTTTAACAGTTGTAGATGTAATGATCTGAATAGTGTGTTTTTGAGAAAGAAGCTACTCCAGTTTCGGTGTGCCAGGGTCATATGATGCAATTTAAATTTGTTCCCTTTCTTTTTGAGTGTACAAGCCTTGGTGCTAAAAGGCGAGATCTGTAAAGTTGGCAAGACTAAGTCCGCAAAGCCACAGAGATATTCTTTATAAAATTTACGAGTAATACACGCCCTCCTAAAACATCTCAGTTAACACACCTCAACGTCTACGTTACTATGTGGGAAGATTTACATAACGCCACCCAAATGTTCCTACAAAGAAAGAAGGCGTAACTTTTCTTCTCTCTGCTGCCACCCGCCGCCATGTTGTGAGATGCTGTGCGCGCTACGCTGTGAAAGTTTACACTACATTTGTTTGGGCTTCCAAATGAGTTGACATGACATGAAATCAGTAGTTAAGTTGCATGCACAACACTGTTACAGAACAGTGTTCAACCCAAAATCTTTCAAAAGTGTGGCAGCACATTTAATGGGAGGATCCAGGACTGTTTCCCCTGAAGCATTAAGCCTACAATGCCGGGTGTCAATGCCTACAAAGTGGGTGCAATTCCCAACTTTGTAAGGACAGTCTTGCACTTCTGACTCACAGTCTCCGTAGCACGTTTACATATTTAAAAGAAGTTTCCACGTGATGTTTTTACAAACGCGAGTTTGAGCAGCAGTGTAGAGTAGAGCTTGTTGTTTTGTAGTTTCTTCTCATGATGCACAAATGCAGATACACAAAGATCGCGAACGGTTGGAAAAAGACCGTATAGATCATTATAATTCAATGTAATGATATCCCTCACTGGATGCAACAAATGCCTCGCTTGTAATGGGTTTTATATTGTTTTTTGTCTTGTCGCATCTGTGCGTTTCTGACGGCGTGGGGACACGGACATGAAAATATGGCAAGGGGCGTAATATTTTCAGTCACAACACGCTTGAGGCATTCAGCCAATCACAATGCAACTGGAATGAGCGGGGGGGTAGCCAATCAGAGCACACCTCGCTTTCAGGAACCATGAAAGTCAGGGGCATAGGAGGAGCAACAATAATGTAGCATTATGTGGAAAATAATGTGTTTTTTTTTGCAACCGTAAACCACACACATACATTACTGTATTACACCAAAAAACACAAAATAGTCATCGTTCTGTTTTTGCAACTTCATATGACCCCTTTAATGAAGTAATTAGCCTGCAGTTGCAGTCAGTTGCAGTTTGTGGGGCTGTTTTTTTTACGCAGGCTTCATCTCAAAATGATAGCCAGGGCCAGGCAGAGAGACAGGGGAAGTGGAGAAACTGTTTATTTTTCCTCATTGTTAAATGCAGATTTACAGGCCAAGGCTTTATTAAGAGTGCATGCTATCTCGGAGAACAGAAGCTTCCTAAATAGGTGCAGTGAGGTCTCTTCCAAATAGGGATATGTTATATATATATATATATATATATATATATATATATATATATATATATATATATATATATATATATATATATATCGATATATATATATATATATATATATATATATAGATATATATATAAAGATAATAATACTTGGAAATATCTTTTACCATTTAAAATGCTTTTCTATTTATATTCTATTAAAATGTCATTTATTATTCCTGTGATGGCATGGCTAGTTTTTCAGGGGCCCATAACTCCAAGGATTTTGCTGTCCCAATAGATTCTGTCAGGTAATCATAACATGAAAACTGAGTTGTTGCCCAAAAAAGCACTGATGCTTATTAAAAATGTTGAAAACAATTTGTGCTGATACATACTTTTGTGTACAATTTTTTCAGGATTATTTAATGCGGTGAAAGAAAGTTCAAATAACAGTGTTTATTTGAAATAGAAATGGTCCAAAAATCCTTTACTTTCACTTCTGATCAACTTCATGCATCCTTAAGGAATAAAAGAATATGAATACTATCGAATGAATGAGAAATATATATAAAAGTTTTTATGAACAGAATTGGTTTCAAAAGTTTTGAGCATTTTTCCATTTTCAACGTGAATACTATTTGAAAAACATTATAGAATTGAGTATGTATAATTTATTGTTCATCCAGCCATCAGACAAACATTGAATTAATCTCTCCTTAAAAAATATCGGCACATCCCTAGTCGATGTTGAAACAATACTTTTGACACCTAAAATAGAACAAACTGATTAGAGTTTTAATAGGGAGTTTTTTAAAATTAATAATATTAAAACACTAAAATAGCTGAACCTTATATGACGTTTAACATTAAAAATGTTTTGTACTTATATAATAAATAAAAAAAACGTAGTTAAATAATATACCACATATATCAGTAAACCTGCTAAATCAATCTTCCTCTAATCCCTGAGTCTTCAGTTACACACATTTAATAGTTTAACAGAATTTGCGTGAAAGCATCCATGCAACCTTTTGCTTCATTTATTCTACAAAAGATGAACTTTCATGCCTGCGTGTGCCGTCAATAAACAGCTCTTGTAATCTCACGCTTCATAGTGTGTACAGAAATGATTATGTGACGAGTCTTAATTGAAAGACCGCAGCCTGAAGTCAAGCATTCCTATCAAAGATGGGGTCAATTAGGCCTCTGAATCAGCCGGGCCCTGAGGCCTATAGCGATTGATAATGCCTGCTGTTTGCTTTAGAATGTGGAACAGCAGCGCGGGAAAACATTTTTTAATCTGCTGCGGAGCGAATAAGCTCAAATCCTTTTATCAGCAAAACAACCAGCGCCTCTTCCTAACACAGAGAATTTTCACAAAAACTCGGCCTGGAAAACAATAAAAAACTCAAAAAAAGCTAAGAACAAACGTACATACTCTAGAGAGCAGATAAAAGGAGGGACGGAAAAAGAGAGAGGAGCGAGTGATAAAGCCCCAAGCCCCTGTTTGTGCACTGCTCTAGATGTGGCCATCGGGGGCACTTCCGCAAACATCGCAGAGTAAACAGAGGATGCCAAATCCACCTTTATTTTTGCCAAACTTATGCAACTCTTTAAATTGTGCTGATGGACTGTATTGCAACTGAATTGGAGCTGGGTGGGCCTTGCTGTCCCGCTATGGAGGTTGCATAACATCCTGTACAAAGGAGAGACTGGGTCCAAACTCATCGCGAGGTACGGACACTGAAAACGACACACGCTGCTCCGAAGACCAAAGCTGCTTTAGCGTCCTATGGCTGCTCACACTTCAGCTTCTACCACCAAACAATGGGTTTTCACTGGGGCAGGGGCCGTGCAGAACTGCGAAAGTCTTACACAAGGCTGTTTGTGTGCACGAGTGCGTGCGCCTGGGTGACACTGGAGAGGCTGTTATGGGTGTCGGGTGGAAAAGGCCAGTCGGGTGAGTTTCCCCCACTCTGGCCTTTTGTCACAAGTGGTTTTTAATTAGGTGCATTATAGCGTGCGGGTGTGAATTGTCCCTTCCTTCGGCCGTTTCAAACAGATGGAAGATCAAGCGCATAAGCACGCAGGCTATATTTGGCATCCGCTTCGTGTTGATTCGGTGACGGAGGACCACGGAGGCTATAAATACCCTAAAGAGGAGAGGGTGTGAGAGAAAGACGGAGCGACTGGATGGATGGATTCATTCAAAGCTGGGCGTCCTGCCTGCTCGGCCGACCAACGGAAGTTGCTCGTTTGCACGGAGAGAGTCGAGCTGTTATTTAAGGGATAGTCGCCCAAAAATAAAAATGTATTTTTAAAAAACCCTTTCTCACCCTCAACCCATTAGCAAACAGAATTGGAAAAATAATGACTGGATTGTGATGCTTTGGTTGGATAAACAGACGTTATGCCCCAAACTCATGCCACTGGTTGAGCCAACGTTCGATAATGTAACAATTTTGTGCACAATGAATGAAAACGGCTATATATGGGCATATCTGAGTTTGATTGAAGTTATACAGAATATTTTAATGTTTTAAGGGATTTTAACTGTTTCAACAGTTTACTCTGTTACCGTTAACTGTTAATTAGACCTAATAACTAAAACTCTTAACAATCATTGTCAGCAGCTGAATAAGCAGAATATGTAAAATGTAAGTAAATTAAAGATGGAATATTATATAAACTATATTAGATGAAATACTTTAAATTAAAAAAAAAATGAAAATTAGAACTGAATCAACTGAAATTAAAAATTAAAAAGTTTAAAATGACTAAAATTAAAACTGAAATAAAATAAATGAAAGCTATATGGAAATAAAAACATATAAATGACAAAAGCACAAAATTTAAAAAAAGTTAATTAAAAATAAATACCAAATAGTATATAAATAATACTAAAATAACCTATTACCCTATTTTTTTGTGCTCTATATGACCCGATCTGGGTATTTTTCTAACAGTTTGAACAACAAAAACCACAGGAATCTGATTTTTTTAAACTATGATTTGGCCCTTCCATATACTAAATACAGGTTGATGTTTTGCAATGCAATCTCAGTCTAAGGTGGTCATGTCGTAATTCATGCGACTTTCACGTCACTCTAAATCAACATTCGTCACAGATCCGCATGACAGGACTCAATCCACAGATTTCACTTACAAGTAGTTCTTTCGTCAGTTGGTTAATATATATAGGTACAGTGAGGTGTAAGTGACTCAAGTGACAGCTCTATAACAAACAAAACTTTAACGAAAACTCTAAAACTATTCCTAATTCCTCATCTTTATCCTCCCTTATTGCCTTTGCCACAAATTTGTAGCTTCCTTGCACATAGCAGGTCAGTTTGGCAATGTGATCAGTTCATACCGAATCTGATATCGGCCTGCAACATTTTTAAAATAATGTAGAACAGCTAAAAATCGTTTAAATTAGATCAGAGCACAAATCAGAACAGGGCAAAGCTTGCAGTGAGAACATAGCCACAGAGACACATCATTACACTTGATAGCGTCGCTTTCCATGCCAAAAATTGTGAAACGATTTTCTCGAACTGTCAGCTCATTAGTTCTATATTGAGCAAACGAGATGTGGAAGAACATCCAATGGCAGCCAAACTTTTATTTTTATCCCTTATAACGGATACCAAATTCATTAACTACAACTCTTTTTTTTTGATACACGGAACACCTTTCATGCATTCCCTATTACTTTGTGCACGTTCAGTAGAGCCTAGTGTAACAGAGCACAACTAGACCCACCTCCAGCATCATTGGTCCAAGGGCATCTTTGTCAATAACACTTTTGCCTGTTGACACACATCAGCCTTCTGCACATTCGCCTCATTGGCTGCACAGCTTTTTCTGCAGAGGAAGAAGAAAATAGATCCAACACCCAGTACAGAACATCAACACCCCCGCCACATACTTTGCTATGTTTAAAAAGCAAGCAGTGAATAACTATACTCATTTCTGGATCATATATTGAAAAGGGAATCATATCGCTGTCTTTTGATTATGGTGGGTGCACATGAAAAAAAAAGTGCTAAAAATGTTATTGCATGGCAAAATAAATTTTCCACATTTTGTGTCAGAACAAGTCTAAAATATTATTCATGTTGGTGAATTGCCAGTATATAAAATCAAATTATTTGATTTTTATGCAGAAAAACGCTATTACATTGGTCTCAGAATATATTGGGAAGCACAAAAGCAAGAAAACGGGGGAAAATCTTCCCAGAATGTCTGGTTTATGGACGTTAACAAAAATGTTGAAGTAAAATTAGACTTTGAAATTCAACAGTATGTTATTTGTTATTAAATGTCTCCGTCTAAATTATTTAAATCTGTACATTGCTCAAATTGTTTCCAATGATTCAATTAACCCTTTGTCACCCTTTTAAGAAGGTCATATTTCTATTGCCTTTAGTTATAGATGCTCTCTTCTAATTTGAGTTGATAGCAGACATCCTGGAATATAATTAGGCACATTTGTTTTACCTCATTCTCCTTTCTCCTTGAATAAAGGTCAAGTTAAGCAAAAATTGGCACTGCTTACCCTCTCTCCCCTACTAAGTGAATACGGTTAATTTGGTCAGAAACTCAGTCCGGGTGGAAACATCAACATTTCCATAAAAACCTAAAACCCTTCATAGATCCTGCAGAGTTTAAGTGTTTTATTTTCAAATAACATTAAAAACACTTCATGTGGTCCTGCTAGCTTGAGGATTAGCATTCTTTAAAGGGCAGTTCTCTCTCTCTGCTCACTAAAGCGTTAATTCATACTGACACTGCACCTTTTTAAACCCTTTCTCACTCTTTCATTCTCCCCGTGCGCTTGTTGAGACATGTTGTTATGGAACACATCCGGGACCTTACCCCAGCGTGAGACGAAGCTGTCAGGCTAAATGTGTGCATGTGAAGCCCTCACATAACAGCCTTTGCAGCCAACAGCCCGGCATGAATGGAACCGTTCAATACCACATGCCCCACACACAGACTCCAAACAAACCATTATATAAGAATGGAGAACCATTCTCTCCAACAAAGTGGGCAAGATTTGTAAACAACATCGCCTGCAAAACCAAAGCACTTTTGATGGAGCTAAATCTAGAAAAACTGGGAATCCTTGGGTCTATTTTATCACAAATAACAACAACAACACTAATAATAAAATTTATACTATATTTTTATTTCCCTTATTTTTGGGTTAATATTTTTGCAAAGCTTTAACTAAATATTATGCAAAAAAAAAGAAAAATTTTTTTATGATAGTAACAGAAAATCCTTTTGTTTTTTTTTGTAAAGAAAAAAAAACCATGTTTTATTGTAAATTTGAACATTTTTATTATTATTTTAATTATTACATTAAGTCACAATGTCAAGAAAAAAACGTAAATATTATAATAATGACATTAATTTATTCTTTTTGAGGTGATATATGACCCAGAGATTAAAAAAAAAATGCTAAAAAAGTCTCTATAAATCTCTAAAATTTTACGATAATTGAAATATAGTAAAAATAAAATATAAATACTAGATGACAAATTAAAAAAAAAATCCTTTGCAACTGAAATAAGTGCAAGTACAAAAATTATGAAAAAAAAAATAATAATAATAATTAAATAGGGTTAACATAACAAATGAACATAATCAAATTAGCAAACGCGACCCAAAATAAATTAAAATATATGAATAAAAGAAATGCTAATTAAAAACTACTACAGACAACACTAAAATATCACTAACATTTTTGCCGCCGTGAAACATCCTCAATCCCACAATACCCCAGACCATTCTAACTTCCTGTCTGTTCCCATCCATTAAAGAGAGTGGTCGGGATCATCAGTGGATGCAGTGGTCTCGCAGAGGACACGATAGAGAGGCAAACTGTGCTGGCATGATGGGTAGCCATATGGCAAAGAGAGAGGGGCCATCCATCAGCCTCCCCCTCAGACGTTCTGGGATGCTCCAAACTGCCTTCCCGTATAGGGGTGTGTGTGGGGTGTGGTCTGGGAGACATACGCATGCGTACCCTCCTGATGATGAGTGGATGTGAGCGTGTTGTGTGTCGCAGGTCTTTGCGGTCCCCAGCAGGGACTGGTAAACCAGCACAGCTGCACCAGAGGTCCGGTGATAACTCATTCCCTCTCTCATTTCAAACTCGGCTCCAAAACCAGCAGGCCCTTTCCGTCAGCCAATCCCCATCAAACAGGAAAAAAAGGCAGTGTTATCTCCAAAAGAATGTGAATCAGGCCATATCATTCCTTCAACAGCAGATGGAGTTTCTGAGGCCTTTTAGAATCTGCCTATCATTCAAAATTCAAAGCCACGCCAGATTTGCTCTCGCCCAACAGTGCACAACCGATTTGGTACAGGTAATGACTCCCCATGGGAGAATTGATCCTATCTCTTTCATCTACGGGTGTTGTTTAGTCCTAATTTATAACGTGACTCACAATGAACAAATTAAACGGTAATTAAAACTAATCCAGTTTTAATCTCCATTTTGGGATTTTAAATTTGTAGCAAAATAAACTTCAAGATTAACAATATTTCTTTACGGGGAAATGCCAAACAGTTTGTTTTCTAGCAAAGGGGAAAGGGGAAACTGTTTACTGCGCATTTTAAATGTCGTGCCTGTAGGTAGTAGCATTATGCACACCTTATTAGTGCTCAAGATATGCACCATTTATACGGGAAACAAACTCTATCACAACTTTGGAAAGGTTGCTTATTTTGCTAGTCAGTGGGATTAAGTATTCAAAAAAAACCTACCCTAACACTCTAACAACACCTGACAACAATTTTCGCAGATTCATTAGACTTTCAAAATGTACACAGTTTTGGAAAAGGGACCTTTTCAAATAAAAATTATTTTTGTGGAACCCCAAAAAATAATTAGGAAGTTGACAGTTTAGTTGCCCATTTTCTTTTTACTTTGGAAAAAAAACATCATTGGAAAGTGAACAGTGACTGAAGTTTCTGTCACATTTACTGTTTTCAATGAATTTTGCAATCAGAACCTGTCACTTCAAAAGGAATTCACACAATTTGGAAACTTGCATGGAAGGGGAAATATTCTCCACACAGATTTAACACGGATTCAAGTTGGCCGTAACTACTTGCAATAGACAGTGGGCAATTTTTACCTGCAAACTTCACCAAATTTCCACAATTGCGACCACATTTTGAGGCATCAGTTTTTTATATTTTGCTAACATTTCCTTTTGTGTTAGAAATGATCATAAAGGTTTTGAGTTAGGAAAATAATGGCAACTTTTTTTGGTGAAGTATACCTTTATGCTAAACGTTCATCATTATCGGTTCAATGAGCATTAAAGGGATAGTTCACCCAAAAATTATAATTCTTCATTAATTACTCCACTTATGTCGTTCCAAAACCCCCTAAGACCTTTGTTCATTCCCTTTGGAACACAAATAAGATATTTTTTTAAAGAAGTCCAAGAGCTTTTTTTCCTGCATAGACCAGCAATGCAACTACCACTTCAAGTCCCAGAAAGGTAGTAAGGACATCCATAAAATAGTCCATGTGACATCAGTGGTTCAACCTAATTTTATGAAGCTACAAGAATACTTTATGTGTGCAAAGAAAACAAAAACAACAACTTAATTCAACAATTTCTTCTCTTCTAAGGACATCATTAAAATAGTCTTCATAAATTATGGTGACCACTGATGTCACAGAACTATTTTAACATGTCCTTATACCTTTCTGGACCCTGAACGTGTCAGCTGCATGCTGCCTATGCAGGATCATAAAGCTCTCAGAATTTCATCAAAATATCTTAATTTGGGTTGAAGAACAAGGTCTTAGGGTTTGGAATGAATTAGGGTGAGTAATTAATGACAGAATTTCATTTTAAATGAACTCTCCCTTTAAAACAATAAATTTATGGAAATCCTTTTGTACGCTTATGTGTGATGCTGTGGCTGTTGGCATCGAGCGTAGTGGAGGGGAGGTGAAGGAGGGTACGGGCGATGCAGCAGACGGCGCATCGCTGTTAGAGCTTTTCACGTATTGCTCAGAATTACATAACCCCGAGCTCAGTACATCAACAATCTCCATCACCGCCCAGTCAGAATCAATGCAGATACACCACACAGGTCAAAACAGCACCCAGTCTGAACTACTGAAAACAACACAGATGATAATTTGAAACAGAAAAAAAACAGCAGGAACAAACCATTCTTATGATTTATATAAATTTTTATCCCGTCTATATTTATGATTGTGCCATAAGAATTTCCAGGAGTTTATTCAAGAAGTTTCTATCACGAAAGAGCAAGGATGAATATATGATATCCCTCAAAAGGGAGGGACCTCGAGGTACAATTAGGGTTCTTCTCAAGTTTTTGATATAATCTGGTATAATGTTTCCAAAATTATTAGCATAACTAAAATCATAACATGTTAACAAGCACTGCACCTGAATCCAAATCTTGCAGCTAATGATTTTGACAACAAAGAAACGTAAATGAGTCTTAAGTCAAACATCCCTAACTCAAGGTAACTTTAAAATAAAATACAAATGCAGAAAAATAATGAAGCTGTGACTTCTAATTAAATCTTGTGTTTGGTTTCTGTATTTTTTCTTAATGCAGTGAGAAATTACAGGTACATCAGTGACAGTTTGCTGTTAGCATGATGCTAATCTATAGGCTCCTGCTAAAGCCAATCTGAATCGATGGTGATTTTTACAAGTTCTTTTCAAGATCTCTACACGGTCAATATTTTCCTAGACAACCTTTCAAGCCTACATGTGTCTTGTGTTAGCTGCTAAACTTCTAGCATAAGCAAAGCCTCACTATGCTAAGCTCACTGAATGTAACATTTTTCAGCATCAAGCCTCAGGGTTTATACTTTAATTGAAGATCAATAGGACAAGTAAAAATAAGTTCAAAGTAAGTGCTTTGGTTTTCTTCCCTTGCTCTTTAATTTGAAAATCTGTTTAAGGTTTCCTTTGGATTCACATTTGTCGGGCTTAAATTTGAAGTTGTCGAATCACTGAAGTTTGAAAAATCAGCTCTCGACCCTCTATGTATTTATTTATTTTCCCCGGTTCGTTTCTCAGTGCTTGTTGGGGACTGTGAAGAGAAACAAAAAAAATTCAACAAAAGAGCAAAGTAAAAAATTTGTCTTTTAAAAATCAGTACTGTTAAAGATGTTTTGGAAAAATAAATTGCTTCCTCTTTTTCGGTTTTTTTGGGTTATTTTTTTAAAGGGAAAGGAAAAAAAAAAAAAATGTGAAAAATTTTTAGTATTTTTACTCTCAACATAAAAATTTTTTGTAAAAATTAAAATTTTTTTAACAATAAACAAGAAAAAATTTTACTTTCTGAAAAAAAAAAAAAAAATTTGAAAATCGGGGGCTGCACTTTCTTTCACTCTTTTTATTATTTTAAAAATTGTACACATACTTAGGGTGTCTCGGACAAAAAAAACCCTTTTAAGGGTGCCATTAAAAAACATTTTTCGGGTATAACTTCAAAAACCTGAAAATGTAAATTCAAAAATATGAAATTTTGATATTCCTAACAAATATGCTTTAGGGTCTTGGGAAAAAACTCCTCAAAAAAAAAAATCCCACCTTAAAAAAAAATAAAAGAGCAAAACCCTTTATGCATTGTGTTTAACACAAAAAATACAAAAAAAGTTTCCGAGCTTTTCTGTACAACCTTAAACAATTGTTTTTTCAATTTGGCCTGATCTTCAGCTTTGCAGAAAATTTTGTCATAAAGAGGCATGCAAGCTCCTTCCCGTGAAAAGAATTATACGATGATGTTTTTTGACTCAGTGGAAAAAGGGTTTATATAGAAAACCCGTATTATCTAGGCTGAGCTCCCCGGTGGGGGGCCCGCTCAAATTTGCAGTTTAGCATTTTACAAGAAAGGAAATTCACTCCGCTATAAAACAAACTAAAAATTGGATTTCAACGAAGCAGTTTTCAGAGTTCATTCCTGCTGTTCATTGTTCTGGTTTGCGTGCTGGCTAGGTGAAGTCCGGGCCCGGGGTTAGGGCCGGTTTAGCCCCTGACCTGGCGGTCCCCAGGGTTTTTTTTTTTTTTTTACAGCACTCATTCTCAATGCATTCACCCGTTGGAGGGAAAAATCAACGAAACGTTTAAAAAAATGCTCAAAGGACTCATCCCCTTTGGTAGGGACAAATGAACCACTTATTTTTTATTTAATTCCTGTAGCATTTAAATAGGTGGACCAAAAAAAAAGGCATTTATGAAATGATCTCCCGAAAGGTTTAAAACAACACCTGTAAAATATTTTTTGCGCGTTTAGAAAAACCGTAGATAGGGGCCCTTTTTAAAAGTTCAAAAATGCAGTTAAACATCATAGAATAAATTTAGCCCGATGTTTGCAAAAAGCTCTTCTGGAGTTTTATGTGGTCTACCCTCATTTAGGGATTGAGTTTAAATAACTCTGTAAGGGATTTCTAAAGGGTTTTAAAAATGTTTTTTTTTCATTTTGGTTCACTGTGAATGCCTGAAAAAAATCTTTGGGAGCTTTTTTTTTCAAAAACCTCAAAAAAAAATGACTCAAATTTAAAACGGTCTTTAAAATCTCTTTCAAAGGACGAAAATTAATTACTAATTAGGAAAAATTTTAAACGAGAAGGTTAGGTGGGGAAGGGCATTTCTGAAAATTGGGGTTTATGCGGAAAGGGGTAAGGAGGGCCCCGGAAATGAAAAAAAGAAAATGGAGCAAAGAGGATTCAATTATATTTATTGAAACCAATGGGTGGCCCCCTGAGGCTTGACGGAAAAGAGAAAAGTGGAGTATCACTTACAGTAGTGAGTGGTGAGAAATAAAGTAAGGGGGGTCAGCGAGGTGAGAGAGCACAATGTGCTGTATACCCTTGAACTGTGAGGCATGCAAATTTTCATTTAACAAAGTCCAACAGTACCAGACACAAGCACAGCCATTTATCTTTCCAACACATCCTACAATATGTAGTTTCACTTTCTATTCATATTTGTGTGCCTTATAGAACCAGGCTTGAACGGAAATTGGGAATTCCCCTGCGAGAGAGAAAGAAACTAGTACATTTCATCATCTAGTACTGTTTCCCGATATGATGAACGAGGGAGAAGAAAGAAATGTTGTCCCATCACAAGGGGAGAAAATGAAGCAATATTAAAATTATTGAATGAGGACATTTTTAATCATAGTGTGGCAACTTTAAAGGCACAAATGACTGTAAAAGCAACTTAAAAGAATATCAAACTTTAAAAAGATAGGCAATGAAAAATGCTGAAATTTGAAACGTTACTGTTTAATAATATTTTATATACTAATAATAATTTATAGTAAATACTACATATTATGTATCTAACATTATATAAGTGTGGGGGAAAACTGCCAAACCAAATTTTTCGCAGTTCTGTCAGAATAAAAAGATTAAAAAACAGCATTTGCTTGACATAGAACTCATTAAAATTTACAAATATCTTTGCTGTTCATGTATAATATAAATATAATAGATCTAATATACTATATATATATCTATAACATAATTTCGTACATATAAAAAAGAAAGAAAAATGTGCATGCAAAGTTTGGATCTCATTAGGAGTTTGTGGACTAGTTTTTTTGGACATAAAATAGGGACTGTTAATGTAATGGAAAATGTTTTCAACACGGTTGCAGCCTCATGGGTAAATTTGTTGGAACATGCCTTCAGGGTTCCAATAAACCATATCTAAAATAGGCATTATTTGGGCTAATTTATTACAATTGAAAAATGGCAAGAGACCTTATTTTAAAAAGGTGCCATTATGATAATTGTCACGTTGCAATTTAAGCATTATCTACTCACACGCATTGTTAGATTTCGTTTACTAGATTTCCCATTTTCGAAGCCAAACACAGGAGTCCGGAAAAAAAAAAGCTAATTGGAAAGTACAAACTAATTATATTACGTTAACAAAAAACAGGCACGGGTCAGAGTGTTGATGAGACATGTTGTGAATTTGGCGCTAATTAAAAACACTCAGGCAGTGGAGGTTAATGAAAACACCAACTCATCCCCTTCTCCATCTCTCCTCATGGATTCATCTGCAGTGTTTGGGAAAGCACGGCGGACAGACACCCGGGCCAGCACACGAGGGTTAAGGCCAAATGACGCACACACATTGCCTTACGTAATTTGCAGCCTCACTGTAGGCCGGGCTGGGGAGTCAGACCCAGAGTGAATGGAGCGCTGGTATTGAATCCCTGGCTGGATTGCAGTGCCCTACTTAAACTTATGACAGAGGAAGGCCAATCACACAGCTCTGGGGGACGATGGCCGATGCTACAGACACTGGCACCAGATTTTAAATAGAGAAAAAAGAGAAAGATTCTTGTCAGACAGCGTTAACCTTAGGTTGAGGAGACCTTCATCAGCCAGACATCTGAATCGTAACATTACGTAAATGCCTTCTGTCAATCATGGGGCCCTTTCTGGTCATCTTGATGACAAACGGTTTCTTAATGTCACAGCCTAGAAGGTTTTACGTGGCCACCTGGAAAGCGGACAGACACCACTGAGAAGTTGAATGTCATTAGATAATGTCCAGTTAACCTAACTTTGTTACTGGTGCCACCAATTTCATCTGGCAGAGAGTTTTCTAGAGATCAATGACATGGCATAGTGTGAATTAATCTATGGCTGCCACCAACTAAAGATTTTTGTCGAATAGTTTTATTACAAATCAGGACAGTATTTGAATGGGTTAGATTTAAAAAGTAGACATTTCAAAGGTTCTATAGGAATTATTTCTCAAATCCTGTAAGACAGAAAGCATAGTATGCTGAGTTTCAGTGAATTTCATGGAGACTGAGGATGGTAAAAAGTGCATTCGATTTGTCTGTATTTGTGAGTGACCACTTTTCACAGTTTCGAATGATTTGCATCCTACCTATTATTTGTATGCAATGAACAAAAATGATGGAGTATTTTAAGTTCCGCTGTTATCAGGAAAACAAATGCAAGTGATCTCACTGGCGCATCACTATTATGAGTAGGAGCGCTAATAGCATACACTAGCACAAACATAGATATGGCCTAATCGCGCACATTTCTCAAGGTTACGTTAGATTGGTGAAAACAAAGGCTGTGTAAAGTTGCTACATGTTTCCGTTTCAAATGAAAGCCATATTTGAGGTTCAATGGAATGGTACTGGATTTCCTGCTCAATATACTTAATTACCTCAAGAACAAGCCGTTAAGGATCTGTCCTCATGGACAGTTTTTGTTTTACTGTGACGGCTGATACAGTTTTGGTTGACCTGAAACCCAAACTATACCTTCGGTTTTTTTACGTGTACGTGAAGGTTCCACGTACACCAACGCATTGGCGCAAATGGCCGTGTTCTTAATGGCACCCTACACCCACCCTAATTGTTTTCCACTGAGTTCCACTTTCGTGACGTTAAGTGCGCAAGAGTGGGCTCTCGTCACGCAACCTCTTGAATGCTAAAATGATGAATGGGACACCCTATGGTTTCCGTGGACTTAACGGACACACTCAGCGTCCTTGTAACTAAGTCCTCAAGACCGAAAGTCCACATGAAGTGTGCCATTTGGGACAGGGCCGATTTCGTCCCCAGAATAGTACATGCATACTGATGTGCAAACAACGTTGTACTTGCAGGTTGAACATCGCGCAACTGAATTTGTTTTTTGGCACTAATCAGTTCTTCCACAAGGTGGCAACACTGGCCCAGGCCCTTGTTTCACAGTACAAATTAAACTAAGAGCACGGAACAAACAACAAAATACTGGAATCGGTCAAGAACAACAGATACCCTCACTAAACTTGTATTATGAAGACAGCTGCAACTGTCCCCCCTTCTTTTGAGTCCCCCCCCCCTCTGTTGAGTTCAACAGAAAAAAAGAACCTGAAAAACAGGTGTTTTATAATTTGAGGGTGAGTAAATGATTACAGAATTTTCATTTTTGGGGTGAACTAACCCTTTAAGCCATTTATCTTGTTAACTAACATTTAGTGCTAGTTCTATTTGGGGGCCAGCCCTAGTATTATCAAAGGGCACAATCTGAAAGAAGAAATATTTAGCAAGTTAAATATCTGGACAAGAGGAATTAATTTTGCAGTGTGAAATGTTGTTTTGACTGGAAATGACATCAGCAATGAACCTATAGCCAAGAGAGAGAGCAAGATGACAGGTGCAAGAGGGAAATTTCAGAGAAAGCAGGCGATCCAATGACTTTGAAAACCATGTAGTGTAAACCCAGCATTAGTGAATGCTAAAATAGAAAACTATGAGTATCTTTGGCATTCATGGTAATGGATAATCCTACAGTTTCACTCTCACACCATATGAAACACTCATGCGTGTCCAGCTGGTCAGGTGGCCAGTTTTTCTTCATACCAGACACCAGCCACTTCAACCTCTACAGCCTTACTATATATAACTAGCTCTACTCAGTCGTGTGACATATAGTTTCAATCAATTGTTAATATCAGCTTCTCAGAGGCTGTGGGGACTTTCACGGCAGTAAGGTAGGTGTTTTCGGACTGAAACCACAGGACAATCGACGTAATGAGAGGGGGTCGGAGCGTCAGAAGTGGTAGCTAGTGATTACAGAGGCGTCTTTGAAATGCTATAAGCTTTTCCCTGCTAACCGACACCAATCCGATTGGCTGCAGAGGATTTGAACACAGGATGGAGGGGAACCAAAGTGACAAAATATTAAGAACACCAAATATTGGATACAATATAAGCAAACGCCAAGCAGCTTTTTCATAGATGTTTGGAAATCCAAAGATTGCATTGTATGGTGGGAAAATCAAAAATTCTTATATTACAATTTTATAGGTTAAATGTAAACAGTTTTAAGACCCGTCTGTGGTACCAGTATTACAGAGCAGGTGATTTCAATTAAGGAGATGATACTAATGCAATACTGGCAAGACAGGTTAAAAAGGAAACCTTCAAATAAAAAATATAAACAAACTAAAATAAACCTGACAATAAAACTAAAACTAAAAACCAATACAGAACAAAAAAACTGAAACACTCAAAGAAACACACAAAATGAAACTAACAAAAACAAATTAATCAAAACAAACACACTAAACTAACAACAAAACAAAAGGTATTAAACAAGCAAACCAAAAAGGGGGCAAACCGAAATAGAATGGAATCTCTACAGCTAGTTAACGGCAAACAACAAAATAAAACTGCCAAAAATTACTAAACTACAATAAAAAAGATATATAAATAAACTATGACCAAAAACTAACTGAAACAAAACTAAAATGAAACAACATTAAATGAAGTTAAAAAAAAAAAGAAAGAGATAAAAAATTACTTAAAACAAAACTTAGAAGAAATGTGAAACTTACACTAATACACAAAATAAATAAAATAAAATAAAAACAAACCAAACAAAGTGGGACAACACCAGACTGTATTTGCGGCCTTTGCTGTCAACAACAAAAATATTTTGATACGGATTGTTTTTTTCTCCGTTTATATGCAATTGGAAGTAGCTCCCCCCCTGTCCGGATTGTACACATTTACATTGTTAGTTGCATTTGTCCTGTTGTCTGGGATCAGACCAGCAAGCCATTTCTGGGCACTGACCCACTATTTGAAGATCCACCGTCATAAATCACACTCAGAAACACCTTTTAATACTGTGTTGATAACAATCGCTTCTCGAGATCTTTGCAGATACTCTAATATGTTTATATTATCGGAAATGCTACACTAGGGTTCAAGGGTCTATCTGAATGGGCGTTTTACAGAGCATGCCAACAGCCGCCAGGCTAGGAGGACACAGTAATGAAACCACAGGCTAGAAGTGACTGACGATAAGATCTCTTACTTCTCTAGGCGTGCTTGAAAAGGAAAGAGGAGCATTCTTCCTTTTCTTTTCCTCCCTTAAGTTAGAAGCAATTACGTTTTCTTAATGGGTTGTTGATCATATTCTCTTTGATAATGCAAGTAAAAAATTATGTAAAACAGAGTAAAATGGTACGGTACTCTGTACACTGGTGCCAGACTGCTCTTGACAGGTTTACAGTTAGCAGATGTCCCGCAAGCTGCGTGCATCACCCACATACACTGAAGAATGAGTCAGAGATGTTCGTGTCCCCTAAGGCAGGGGGGGACAGTCAGAGGTGTCTGATATCCAGATACCCCACACAGAACTCCATGATGACTAGTTGTATGGTGACCGCTTGTGTTAAAACTCCCGGTGAGAGATCACATGTGTCTAATAAACCTCACTGCTCTAAATATATGCATGCACAGAAATATTTGCAATCTGCTGAGAAATAAAAGCAGTATTATTTAGACATATAGTATGATAATACATAGTACATAGTAGTATTATCATAATAAATAAGAAAAATCAGGGATGTCCGATATTATAATTCTGTCCATCATTGATGAGATTGATGACCTGATAATCGATAAATGCCAGATTCAAATTGTATACTATTTTGCATAAATACTACGGTATTATACAATTTGCATCCTTTTAAATGCTATAAGAGAATTAAGGCAGCTAACTCCTCAACCGCTAATGCTACATACTACGCTTTATAAAAAAACAGAGTAAAAATGACTCAACAGTCCAATCAAAAACGCATCTTTTACTGTTTAAACACAGGTTCAAATCATGAAACAGGCTCGCTTGTTTAATATTAATAAATGATTCATAAAGGCGGGCCACAATCAGCTACTTTAACCTAGTTACGTTTTGCTAATTAGAGCCACACAAACAGTTCGGCATGAATGTTAGCATGACCAGCTTCTGGAAAGCCCTGCGCTTTAAGCAGGTCGCAGCTGGTGCAGCAAACAGGGCATAGCCCACGACAAGGCGGGGAGGCACTGATATGGAGCATTAATTATTTACAGCAGTCGGGAAGGAGAGGGCCAGTCAGTCAGGCAGACTCTGAACAGCCTGCTGCTGTTCCACGCTCCAACATGAGCCGTGTCAGACCTCCACTAATCAACAGCACTGCGGAGGCACAGAGAGATAATGAGGGACACTGACACATTTCTCAATCATTCACTCCCATTAGCAGCTCTAGAGTATGTAAAGATGCAAATGATAAGTGTTAGTGGACGTACAACAGAGGAATTTACTCTGGGCGGAACGATTGGGGGTGGTTCTAAAATCATGCCCGCCCCCACCACATCTCCATGCACTGTAACAGACCTTAGTGGGGTAGATGGCCTAGATAATTTGATGTGAACGGAAATTAGGCTATCAAGTATCCAGCCAATTACACATTAAAAATACATCTTTTTGTCCACTGGAAATTTGTGGGAAGACACATTTTAGTAGTTTCTCAGCTGAACGATTGACAACAAGGTGGATCACTGATTTATGAGTATCCAGGATAAAAAAAAACAAAAACTTAAATCTGCTTTGAAACGTGCCAAATTCTTAGAAATGTGCTCTTTCATTCTATTGGAAATAGAAGCATTCCTCATACAGGCACAATTGTGATCGAACTACCACTTTTTCAAGCACTTACATTCTCTTGAGGAAAGACAGAGACCTCCATCTCTTTACCAACCCCGCCTATCCGTTTTCTTGCCATAAAACAGATGTGCCAGCCTGGTAACACTCAAGGAGAGGAGGAAAAGAGAATGAGGCACGCGCAGATGAACTTCCACTCTCTAGCATCCACAGGCTGAGTCTGACAGCCTCCTGTCTCTCCTCCAGCGATACCAATTTAAAGTCCGCAGGGGTGACTCCTACTGGAAAGCTTTGCTGCCATCAACACAACTGAGAAGAGATTCTCTATCTGGGACAGTTGGAGGGTTATAGGGAGATTTGTTTGTTTGTGATTCAACAGAACTAACAAATATCATGTTTTGATCACTGACAACAAATGAACATCTAAAGACTCGTGTTCGGGAGAGGTTACTTATTCCAAACAGAAAAGAATTGCAGGTCGATCGCTTCAGTCCCTGAAGGCAACAACAACAGGGATAGAAGTTAAACTGCAGCAGCAGCATTCTTGTGTTGTGTTTCCAGTTTCTGACAAACCGATGTCTCAACCTGGCTTCTAAACTAGCTTGACTTAATCAAAAGTACTGTGTGGTTTGTTTAGCTTCACCAGCAAAATTTTTAGTGGCTATGGTAGGTTATCACGTTGGACTAACACCAAAACAGCACTAACCAGGGGCGGACTGGCCATCGGGGCACCGGGACCTTTCCCGGTGGCCTGATGGTCATTCTGGCCTGCCGGCTGCCGCTGTGCAGTTGATCGGGCTGACGTGCAATAGGCTGGGATGCAACAATGCGAATTAATTGACGGGATTTATGAATCTACGAATCAGGCGATCGCGGAGTGAAAATGACACCACCCACATGACCCAACATCAGCGAAGCACTGACTAATTGGCTATATCCAGATAGGCAGGCTTCATCTTAGAAAACCGTTTTGCAAAAAATGGAGCGTAAAAGCAAAGGGAGGAGCAGAGCGGGAACGTATAAAAAGAGAAAAGCCCTGGCCACAGACACATTAAGTTGATGCAAAATCCCAGCCATGTTCACCAGTAAGGAAGGAAGGTCGGGTCAGCATTACATTACATTATATTTACTAGGGGTGGGACGGTTCACTGAAAAAATCGAACTGTTCGGTTCTCACACACAACGGTTCGGAACGCGCTGGAACGCGGGGACCGCTGTTCAACTTAAATCTACAAAGCAATCTGTAATATGGTTTACTATAAATAACACTTAAAACAAACAGGGTTCAGTTAATATATGTTTCTGGGTTGATGGATGAACATTCTGGTTTCCCAGACATTACAACAACAGCGATAAAAAATAAAAAATACCCCCGCTGGCCAAAACCATTCACTCTCTTGTTCAATACGGAATACGAACACTGGATCAGTGCATTCTTTTAAAGTGACAGTCTTTATATTAATCGAACAGCAACAACAAAGAAAAATCACTCACTGCTCTTGATTGAAAAGCTTTGTAACTTTAATAAAGATTTATCTTTAATTTGTAGTCCAAATTGCAATGCTGTTTTTACATTTGATTACTTTATTCGATTTATGTACCTAAAAACTATGCTATAGCCTACCTACATGGAAGTCAGTTTATTTTATGATTGTAGCTTTACTCTATTGTATTTATTTGTGATTTGTTTGTAGTAGTTAGAATATTCGTAATAATATGATAAAATATATATTTTTTGAAAGTATCATTTTTCCATAAACATAGCACATACAACGGTAGCGAAACAGTGACTCTAAAACTGTGAAACAAACCTAACCGTGAAAAAGTTGAAATGTGCCCACCCTTATATTTACGTAATCATTTGGCAGAACGGACGCTTTCATCCAAAGAGACTACAATAGATACAAACTATTCTAAAAAAATATTACAAATATATATAATGATAGAAGTTTTAAAAGGGCATCTTTATGACAAAATAGCACACTGTTACATATGGGGACCACAGTATTTTTTTAGTGCCAAATTTGACCAGAAAATTTGGATTTTCCATTTCTAGCCTACAATATGTAGTCTAGTCTACAATGTTTATTTATTGTATTTTGAAGGTGACAAAGAAGCAAGCAACATTAGAACTAGTGCTCCAAGTGCTCCTGCTGTTAAACAAAAGGGGGTGGAACAGTTCAGCTTTTGAGTCAGAGCAGGAACCTTCCGGTAAAGTTTAAGCTATACGCAAAACTAAAACATGCTGGCTATACTCTTAGAACAATATGTGCTTTTATGATTTATAAGGATCATCAGTAGTAGGACTGTGATCATGGGGACATAATTGATGGCTGCACAATTAATATAGATTATTGAAATTGCTTATTTCATATAGCAGAGACGAAAACTAGATGTGCGGAGTGAGAGAGAGATGGGGATTCAGGGAAAGATGATAGTAGATGGTGGATTTTTTGAGGTTTTATTTATTCATCTATTCATATTATGTATGGTCGTCTACCTGTTACACTCAACTAACAGGGTTTAGCCTACAAGTTTAGCAGTCTGGTGGACACATGAATTGGGTTGGTGGTGACTGCACCAACAGATGGGTGGCCTTGGGTGGAGTCAAATTCCCGCCTGATTTACTGTCCCCAGTCCGCCAATGGCACTAACTATCTGTGTTTTGCTTTAGAATGGTAAGTTTTTTTTATCCCCTTATATTATATTGTGGATCAATTGGACATAAATTGATATTTTGAGGTGTCAAAATGATTAATTAATCTATATCTTTTTATTTTTTTTAACGTCAACTTTTTATGCCATTTTGGAGAGTATCACATACGTAAATGACGTATGCAAACGTATGTTTGCGGATACATTATTTATGCTTTGATCTGAACGTAAATCAATGTCTCCGCGTACATACTTCGCATACGAAGTTTAAGTATTTGATCATCTCCAAAATGGTGTTATAGAGTGACAAATTGTTGAATAAAGTCGTTATTTTTGTTTTCTCTTGTGCACAAAAAGTATTCTCTATCTTTATAAAATAACGGTTGAACCACTGATGCCAAATGGATTATTTTAACGATTTCCTTGCTATGTTATTGCGCCTTGATCGTGTTAGGATCTATGTGTTATCTATGGGAGGGTTAGAGAGCTCTTGGATTTCATCAAAGATATCTTAATTTGCGTTCTGAAAATGAACAAAGGTCTTAACAGGTTTGGAATTTGCGTTCTGTGAGTGTTTAATGACAAAATTTTCATTTTGGGGTGAACTATCCCTTCACAAGGATACGCCGTTTTCTTTCAAATCAAAGCTAAATACACGTAGAAACAGCACACCCTTGTGGCGCGGATGGCACAGAAGAACAGAGGAAACTTTTGACAAAGGAATTGTTGAATAAAGTCGTTATTTTTGTTTTCTTCACTTACAAAAAGTGTTCCCGTTGACCACTGATTCCCGTTCCACGTCTGATGGCAGATGGAGTATTCTGATGACGACTTTCATACCTTTATGGACCTTGACACTGTTATTTACTTGACAGTCTATGGGACAGTCTCAAGCCTCCAGGTTTTCATCCAAAATATCTTAAATTGTGTTTTCCGAAGACGAACTAAGCTCTTACGGGTCTGGAACGAAATGGGGGTAAGTGATTAATGACAAAATTTTCACTTTGGGGTGGAGTATCCCTTAATTTCAAGGGGAATTGAACCCTTGCCACTGTGAAAAATATTTACAAATATTCTTACAATTTCATTACTTTGTGATATCAGTCGTTATATACAGTTGGTCTCTCATGTTTATTTTTTTGTAATGCATTAGAGGTATTAATATTAAAGTTTACTATTTTACAAAAAAAAAAAATTCCATAGTGAATTGTATTAAATCCAGTTAGGGTCAATTGGACCCACACCATAAAAAAAAAAAAAACGTACCCATAATTTGAACCTAATACAATTTGAAATATGACATTTGAAAGTTGAAACTCACGTTACTAATACGCCAAATTTCTTTTAACACTGAAGATGATCAAATATTTTTAAAGGAAAGTGACCATTTTATGTAGCTTTAGGTAAATAAGGCAGATGATGATTTTTGATGATTTTTATACAATTTATGATACATATTATGCATTCATAATGCTAAACAGCTTAAACCATTGACAGACAATCTGAGTTTAAAGCTGGGTATTATGTCAACAATGCTAACATAGTCTGTCAAAGCTGTGCTGAAAACCACTGTCTACAGCTGTAATACAAAACATATAAATATGTGTGGAACTTTAAATGATTTGCCCATTTTCAATTACAGTTTTTTTATCTTTTGTGTATGATTGCACAAATGCATAGGCATCACTCCATGCATCCTCCACACAGCATTAGAGTACACTAAAATTTAGATGAACATGAAATATGATTTTGTCTATAGCTGACAGAGAAAAGAAAGAAGATCTAAACTGGGTCATGGTGATTCAACTGTACGTGACACACTACATAGGCATGCTGGACAACAGGTGTGATGGCAAACAATGATAAAATATTATTGGCACTTACTAAAAAGGAGTTTACAATCAGGCTAAATTATCCCGAAGCCTAGTTTTTTTCTTGTAGACACCCACACAAAAACTGACACTTATCCCTCATGATCTTTTGTAAGCACAGGTGTTCCTTGTTGGTGTAAGACGCATTGAGATGTCTACATCACCCAAGTCTCACAAAAACCATGTCATGCCAAAACCTCCTAGTTACAGATTTAATTTCTACTTGTTTGGGCCTGGAGTCCATGAGATCATCAAGTCATGGCTGGATCACATTAACCTGGACATTGTCTGTTGCTCTGATAATGAGTGTATACAGATATACCTATACATATACTTTCTTGTATGTACCCTCTTTGCAAAGGGGAGTAAAACCTGTTTGGATTTACCTTACACCGCAAACCTAAGCAGAACTGCCTTTTAGAAGCGAGGAAATACACACATACACCCACACAAGTAATGATTCAAAAAATCAGTTGACTTTGCCCCATGATGAAGTTATCAGAGAGCCCGTGGTGGTGCAGTATCCATCCGCTGATGGGTTTTGGATATCAGTGGAAGAGACAGCGCCTGCCTGACAGGAGACGGACAGTCTGAGTTCTTCAAAATGCAGAGAGCCGACAACGCTGGAATTGAAAAGAAAAACTAAAAAATCTCCAGACCTTCCGGTTTTTGCAGGCAGCAAAAAAAGTACAGTGCTCCACAGATCATTAGTATGAACTGTTCGTCGTGTTCATATCTCAAGCTGTAATTCTCCAGCTTAAGTTTGAACGAACTAAAGCTCTGAATTCAAAGGGACAATCTTGAGATTTGATGGGCTAAAGACAAAGAAAAGTGTCCAGACAAGGGAAAGAAACAATCCTTTAAAATCTAGTTTAAAACGCGCATGCTATGAGTATATGTAAGTGTAATGTTTGTATTCATGTGTTTTTTTTTCAACAAAAATGCCAAAGACTGTTATGTGGTGTAACCAAGTTAAAACTAATAACATTTTCCTTACAGCTTGAATACATGCGAGTGCATTATACTTTTCAAAAACATTTTAAAATATATTCGTCAAAATATTATTATTAATATTATTTTTTAATCTCACGTACAGTTATTTTATAAATATCAATACAGTTTTATGAGTTGCACCACATGACATATCACAACCTCATTGCCATAAAAGGATTCTTGTTTTAAAAGGAATCCCATTACTGGGCTTTCATTTGACAAGTTTTTCAAATATCTAATGTTTCAAAAATATATAAACATAAAAATAAATTTATGTTAAACACTCACACAAAAAACTGTACATTAAGGCAAATATCCTTATATTGTTAATTCAATTCATTCCAGAAGTAGTTAATAATACCAGATATAAACAACAGATATTTATATTAATACCAGAAGTTTGGCTAAAAGCCTTCTTCAGTATCAAAAAAAAAATAAAAATAAAAAATAACACATTTGAAAACAAAATAACGTTGCTTTTAATTATGATTTTAATTCATTACAGAATAAGTCATTTGTTGTGTAATTAAATGTGTTGAGAGACTCGCTAAACCATCATCTTAAATATGCAGAAGATAGACACTATAGTCTTGAGCCTCCAGCTCCAACTGTGTGGTGGATGACTGTATGGAAGGTTAACCCGCAGCGCCTACCAAAAAGAAGAGAGCTAGTAAACTGGCCAAACAAAGCCCAACAGACATGTCAAGAGATGAGCAGAGAGGAGGGAGACTCCATCCATCATTCTCTGGGGAGTAGACAAAGACGGCAGCTTGCACCAAAGCTTCATGTGGCCATCCCTGTAATCTTGTGGCTTGAAAAGCTCAGAGGGATCAAGAGATGGTGACACACCCTGTTCTTGTATGGCGGTCTCGGACATGGCAAGGGCCCCACTTCTGCATCGGTCCAGGGGTCTTTGAAGGGTTTGTATAATGACTAGCCTTGCTGTTAAGAACAATGTCCTGCTTGACCCTCCTATACGGGACCGGAGCGCAATGATGCTTCAACCACCGAGGGGAATTGCATCATAATCATACGTTAAATCTCGCCACGTAAATCCAAACCTTCGCGCTCATCTGATGGGCACAGAGCCCAAATTCAGCTACCGAAGGTGAAATTACGTAAATCTCTGGGTTGGGGGGGGTGGAGGTTCACAAAGCCAAAATACACACAAGAGTGTTGCTTGGAGCCACAGCTATTACCCAACATTACTGATTACAGTGTGGAGAGATCCCTAAGGCCGATGGGGATCGTGGTTATGCAGAACAGATGGGCCTTTATTAGCAGCGAGTGTCTGAGGGAGGGATTTGCAAGAGATTCGGTGTTTACAGCCTCTTCAGCTGATGATAATGAGCCCGAAGACGCAACGTCAGCTAGTGAGACTAGTGAGCAGAGACAGGAAGTGAAGGAATGAAACCAATCAGTGCTGATGGAGAATATGTGAAAGACTTGAAAAACAGTCTAGCAAGGAAAGTAAAAAAAACAAGCGGCGGATGAGAAGGGGGTGGGGATGGCAATGAGCATGTGACTGAGATAGAGAGAGAGAGAGAGAGAGAGCAAGAGAGGAGGAGGAGGGGAGATTGACATTCTCTCCTCCCCAGGCCGCAGGCCTGGTCTCCAGCCACTGTCCCAGATGGTTAGACTTGTGAGAGAGGGAAAGAGAGATGTTCCTGCCACTCATAAGCTCTACAATTACTGAGAACGTAATGGTCTTAAAGTACCAGCATCAAGCAGGCCCAAAAAGCCACGTCCATTTACACCAATGCATATGTGCCATATTCATGAATCTTTAAACTGACAGCCACTTCAAGTTGCCACAGGGGAGCACTGTATAATACAACACAAGTAAGCGGCAAACGGCGGATCTGGAGCGGTTCGAGGGCACAGGATGCTCGCTTGCTGGACATGGATTTCCCTTATCTGTCCATCATGAAGTGTACTGTTTGCTCTAGCACTGAGCCTGTCGGAACATTTTCGAAACGCTGTGGTTTTAACTGTATTCCCATAACTGAAAGTGTAAACAGAGAGGGGGTTAAATCTCTGATGTGTATTGATGGGTTTTTGGGGTTACAAGAGGCACAGAATGGCAAGTGAGAAAAATCAATAAACTTCTCTAGTGCATGCTAGGTGGGAGGGTCCACATTCTGCAGCTGACAAACCGAGCTCGGAAGATTAGATCGCCGACGAGCTTAAATACCACCTCCGGGTTTGGTCAAAAAATTCTGAACTTGTGTTCCGGCCTCTCTGAATTTCTTAAAAGAAAGTGCTTATGTAAAACCTAGGTGTTTGGTTTAAAAATTCTGAACTTGTGTTCCGGCCTCTCTGAATTATTTACCTACACTAAATAATATTGAAACATTAGAAAAAGAGTGAGCAAGGTGTGTTTGGCACATCCAGAAGCTAAACTGTAGTTTTTAGAGGTTTCTGTACATACAAAATGTCAACAATTCCAAACTAGTTCAAGAAAGCTTTAGCTAATAGAGTGCTGCAGAGATGACACATTTTTGTGAGCCAACCTGGAAGTTAGCATCACTCTGGATCCCACACACACACACAAAAAAGGGAAATTAGATTTTTCCATTGGCTTTACAGAAAAGAGGCTTTTTGAGTGTTAGTTTTGTTATTCTTAAGTGTTGAACACAACTTCTATGAATTTTATAGCCTAAATATAGTTGGCAGAAATAAAAAGCTTAAGTTATAAATTAACTACACCACAGATGACTTCAATGTCACCATCACACAGAGTTGCTTATAGCCTAAATATAGTTGGCAGAAATAAAAAGCTGAAGTTATAAATTAACTATGTTGTTTTCTTTTTCAGGTAACTGTTGTAATGATGGCAGCAACAGTTTTGTCCACTGGAAAAGAATCTTGCAGAGCAAGTTAGATCTCATCAGGGCACATGGTTAAAGCTAGTTACTCGTTCCTCTAATAACAACACATCCAATACTGACTGCAACACGAAACACTCACAGAGTTATCTATTTGACATCTGAATTTACATTTGCAAGACAGTTGAAACAGGAAATCTTTTTTTTCTCAAGTTTTTCTCCTCTTCTGCAATATGTCTATAGAACTTTCCTAATCAGATGTCAAATAGAACGATTTAAATTTATGATGCTTTAAATTATGTAAAAACTGATGTCTGAAAGATGTCTATCAGAAGTTTGTACATAGCAGATGCTTTCACAGATGAAGTTGATCTTTACCAGACATCTTTGCAGACGTACGTGTGCTATCTGGGTCCAGTTTAATAGCACAAACATTGATGCTAATTCATCACCTTTTCATGACACAGTACACACAAGAATGCACATCAAATACGTACTCATGGGCTACATGCTTAAACTTTACAGTTATACATTCAACTGTATCAATATGTCAAAGACAGACAGTTCAAAGATATATCTGTGGGATGTAAATACACTGCCTAGTCAATGTGCAAGCAGTTTAAGGGGGCCCATGTTATAAGCAATGTTTGATTTCTCAATACAGGACAGGTTCCTTTAAGGGCTATAGATGTGTGGATGACTTGAATTATATATATTAATATATATATATATATATAGAGAGAGAGAGAGAGTGCCTTTGCAAGATATGGACAGCGCTGAGCAGTTGACACCACATGCAACACTCAGCATAACCTGACACATGGGCTGGAATGCACATAGAGGAAAACAAGTTCAAGTCGAAGATCTTTGATGACTCTTACATAATCATCTGGATACATTGATTGTGCACTTGAAATTCCAGTGACATATTTCCAGCCAAATTTTACATTTCTCTTTTTTTTTTTTTTTTTAATGTGTTATTTTGTTAATAAAAAATGCTGATAGGAGATCTTGATTGAGGTGCTTGTTTATTTTATATTCTTATGGTGGGTAATAATAATATAAAAAATTAAGTTCGCAGTGGTTTGTAATAAACAGTTTCACATAATGGCAAATATTTATGGCTGTTACATGTTCTCACACAAAGTTAGTGGCACAAATATAGTGTATGCGGTTCATCACCTCCAGATGAAAGAATGACTGAAGAAAAACTGTTAACCATCACACACTCATTCAAAGGACAGTTATGGTAATATCATTCAAAGTATTCAAAAAAGGCAATGCGCAAAAGTTACCAAGAATATATAAATACTTAATAAATATATATATATATATATTATATATATATAATATCTATGTATTATATATAGTATAGCTATATATATTCATATGATATAGATAATATAGTATTATTAAATAAATTTTAAATAATAATATTTTTATTATATTCTCAATTAATTTTAACAGCTTATTCTACTCATTTAATTTTACAGCAATATTTGTATTATATTCTTCCAAGTTCATTGTGGAAAAAGTTTCTTCCTGAAGAGCATGCTTACTAATCTAGACAATTTAAGTGTTAATTTTAAATCAGACAATTAAACTGTTCAGTCACAGCTGAACATAACCGTCAGCTGAAATTTCACGCCCTACTTGCTTACATCAAAATGAAACACTTTGCTTTTCGTTTTTCTAAAGTGTACGCAACGGTCAGTTCATGGAGGAGGAGGAGGAGGAGAGAGAGCCGTGTGCAAACAGCTTATCCTCTCACTGTCATCTGCTCCTAATGACAGCTGACAAACTACTAATGCAAATCCCATCTGAGCAGCAACAGCTGCCCCACCCCCAGCTTCCTTTGCCCTCCCCGTACAGGAAAATCCAGCCCCAACAACCCCTCCTACTCTGCTACATACACAACGAATGAAAATGCTTGAAAATTCCTCCTCTCTGACGGTCTGCTCACAGCGAGCGCTCTTCTTTTAAACCAAGACAATACCCTGCTCTTCAGTCACATGACAGTAGAGAGCAATGGTTCAAGCAGAGCAGGTGGCGACTGTGTCATCCACAAGCAGCCTAACACATGCTGACTTGCGGCTGCTATTCTGAGTGCCACTTACTGGAGCAAATTACTGACTGAATCTATGAATGCATGCCAATAAGTATGTATATATATATAATATATATATATATATATATATATATATATATATTATGTGGATAGTATATGTATATGTATATGTATAGTATGTATATAGATATATATATATATATATATATATATATATATATATTATATATATATATATATATATATATGTGTATATATATATCATTATTAATTGTAAAAATGTACTTCAAAAATTTTTATTAAATATTTGAATATCTAAAATATAAAAAAATATGTTTTATATATTCATAAGTAATATTTACATGTGTTTTGTATACATATATAATATTATAAATACATAAATACATATATATTATATTGTTTTATATTTATAAAAATATATTTAAAAATATGATAAGAATTATAGTGTTTTGTTGATGTAATTTCTTGGGCTTATTTCACTGGTTAACAGGTTAAAGTTCTTTAATGAAAGTGATTATAAAGTGTCACTGACACAAAAACCCATATTTTATAAAACGGGTGTCCATGGTTTGGCTTAGAGTCTGAGCTTTTAAAACTTAGAAACCATTGTTTTAGAGGAATACAAGACAGAAGGAAAAATGGAAGTGATCAAGGATGCAAACAAGAGAGAAAACGGGTTCCTTTTTTGCTGTTCAAATCAAATACAGGGAGGAAATGACGTCACGCCTCCCACACAAACCACAACAACTCACACTTTCATTTGTTTCGCACTAAATCACACAAGTGTTTTCTTCATCTTCTCACTATGTAGTTTCATAAACACACATTAGACATTCAATGTCATGAATAAACCAACAATCTGATAGGGGAAAGTGTGAGAAAAAGTGACTGTGTGTTCATCACAGGTTGCTAAGCTCACCTTGGCTTCAGTCTTGAAAGAGCATAGGTCCACTTAGCAGATATGCAAAGAGGTTAGTATCAGCCAAACACAAGAGGACAGGAAGCAGTAAGGTTCCCAGGACGTGTCAGGACGAGCTTTGGAGTGTGTGTCTATTATTAATTTAATGAAACGTCTTTGCCTGAGGCACGCGATCCAAGAGGACCAACCACGCTCAGTAATCTAGGGAGCACTCAGAGGGATGCAGATACCAGAGGAGGGGATGCCAATAGAGGTCCAACGACTCATCGGGAGGGTGGCATCATGGCCGAACTGAATCCATTAGGCCCAATACTGGAGAAAGCCTGTGCTATATTATAAAATTGGCCAAAAAAGAAATAGTAAGAGGTAATGGACATCAATGGCAATTCTAATAGCAAGGGAATGAGTTGGCCTCAAAAGAAGATTTACTGTTCCACAAAGGTGGTTGCTAGCGGTTTGTTTGCCAAATGTTTGCACCCCAATAACATGCTTCTGAGAAAGGTGTTTTTTTTTTTTTTTTTTAAATGAAAGAAGAATAGGATAGCTCTGCTCTAGTTCGGAGGATAAACAACGCCCAATATCGAGACCGCGCCCGAAACGTAGTAGCGAAGTGCATTGTTTTTCAGGGCAACCACAATGCTAGCTTAAGTGAACTACCGAGGTTATTATGAGGAGGTTTGCTACTCCCATGACGCTGCAAAAACTTAGCTTGAACAAGCAAAGCAGCTAGGATCATGTAAGGTGTCTTCAATCCGTAACCTCCAGCGGGCGCTTTCCAGTATTCCCAAGGGGAAGGATCTCATAGACTCCCACAATACTCTTATATTATACCTCCTTATACAATCAATTTAAAAAAGTTCATGAAAGAACTGGGACAAATGCAAGCGGAGACCATAAGGGACCGTTGAATCAGAACACACAAAGGGTTGCTCACAACAATGAGGGAAAAATACAAAAAATACAGACTATTAGATGCTCCAGAGAAGAGAAAGTTTTGCAAAAATATAAAGTTCTTGATCATTAAAAAAAAAAAAAAAAAAAAAAAAAAATTAATGGCCGAAAAAGAATCTTTTGTGTAGACAGGAGGGTCTTCTTCTGCCCAAACCCAGTTCGTGCAATTACTGTGGATTTCAAACAAAACACCAGTAAGAACACGCAATACTGTTGCAAAAATTATATTAATGGCGCTCATTAAAGTAGGGCCTAAGTGTTTTTTATTTTAATATGCAATTATTGTATGGGCAAAGCTTAGTTTCCAACAGCCATCACATAATTCAGTGTCACATGATCCCTTTAGAAAATCATTCTATGCTGATTTGCTACTTTAGGCTACATATTTCTTTTTATTATCAACACTTTCTAGAAACCCAAATGGTGCCAGACTTTCCAAAATGGGCATAAAGCAATCATCACAAACTTTTTTGAAGACTATTAAGGGATGGAAATGAGCTTCAAAATCATTAGAAAAGGGGAAGGAAAATTGGAGAGAAAAAAAATAACAGGAAGAGAAGGGATGAAAAAAAATGACAATCATCATCAGGTTGCGTAAAGAGTTAACTAGTGTTACAACCAGTCTTCGAGGGCCTCTGGATACACAAGGGCATCGTTTTCAAGATCATAGGATAGTTAGTAGACAATGAAGTACGCATTTTAACTTATGTTCAGCAATAAGGGGCAATTAGTGGAAGGGGAAAAAAGGGTTGTTTTGGTTGTTTAAATAATCTCCCAGTACCAGAAATTAGCCTCTGAGAAGAAAAAAAAAAAAATGAGCTTGCCGCAGCAGTAAGTATCATTCAACAAAGTTTGAAGCGCATGCAGAAACAGCCAGGAATACTCACACTGTGAGCAAATGCCTTTAATAGGGGTTGTTGACATTAAGCATAGAATCTCTCCTGGGAGCTTGTGAACAATCATGTACCTGAGAAGAGGGGACCATCCACAGCCACATGTGCTGAGCTTCATAAGGTTGTGGGTTCGAGTCTCGGACTGGCAATACCATGACTGAGGTGCCTTTGAAGAAAGGCACCGAAAAACCCCAACTACTCCCCAGGCGCCCGCAGCAGTCAAATGGCTGCCCACTGCTCGGGGTGTGTGTTCACGGTGTGTTAATGTGTGTGTGTGTTCACTGCTGTGTGTGTGTGCACTTTGGATGGGTTAAATGCAGAGCACGAATTCTGAGTATGGGTCACCATACTTGGCTGTATGTCATGTCACTTTAACTTTTTTTTCACTTTCACAGCAGCCGCCCTGCTACACCATGCACACACTGACAACAACACAAAGAGAGAACAAAAGACCTAGCGCTGGGTTTCTGATGGGCACATTAAATAATAAGAACATTCTAGGCAGGTGTTTCTATTAATAATCATAAAAAATAATAAATTCACTACACAGTTACACAAGCGTGTATAATGGCTTTAGCAATCTAAATGGGAAAACAGAGAAATCCATGTGGCCTTTGTAAAAAGAAAAGGGCATTAAAATTAATCTAGCATATCCAAATCACTATAAATCATAATTATATAGCGAGAGACACCATCATGATGCATTCTGAAAAGACTTCCTTTATCTTTGCACTGGTCAGGGTGGGGGGGAAGGAAGGGGAAAGGGTAAAAAAAAAAAAAAAAATGTATTTTCTGAGGCCGGAGGATATTTCCCTCAGTTCGGGTGTGTCATTATGTTGTTCTAGCCCACAAGCAGATCTTTAACCTGCATTGGTCTGCTTGCACAGTGTATGGGCCCCTCCAGTACGCAGGGAAATCAGTTCAGCGGTACAGATTCTGCTGTCAGATTAGACATTACAAAAAAAAGCCGAGCCTTTTTGTTTTTTGTGGAAATTTTTCCCAAATACCAAAAAGTGCACCAAGCTTAATATGATCCTAGCATCTAAAAAACTGAAATCAAAACAGTCACAGGCAACTGCCCATAAAGCTTCTTATCAGGTTTATAACCACTGCTTTTTTACTATTCAATAACAGCCACGCCACACAAAAGGGCCAGGAAGATCTCACAAGCCTGGACACCACACCAAAGCAGACCCACACACCGTGGAATCTTCCTAATGAACATGTTGTGATAGAGTGGGATGTTCATTGCATTCCCCTTCTCTAGACCCTTTATCTCTCTCCATCTGCCAGTCCGGTCAATAGTTCATTGTGTGTTACAGTGTTACAGTTGTATGGTGTCCAACCACACAGACCGTATTCCCGCCATACTCTTAACCACACGGGCCACTGTGAGGCTTAATACTACAAACACCAAAGAAATGATTGACTGGTGAACACAAATTCTTCCTTCATAATGTCACTTTAGAAACAGATTTATTTTACCATGGCCACGAACGTAAGATGGTAAGAGTACATCTGCATATTGTATTGAAACCTGACGAGGACAGGGGGACATATTCACAAGAAATCAAAATTATTCTTATTTTTGATATTTGCCGAGATGTAGGGCTGTACCAACAAGAGAAACTCTGTAATATTTCTATTTGGGGGATTCAAAACTTCTAAGTCAGAAGGGGGGGGGGGGGTTGTGGGATGTGGGAAAAGGATCTGTGCTGTTCCTGTTTGTGTGTGTAGCACATCCTTCTTAAAATCTGAAGAAAAACCTGAAGTAACTTAAATTCAAGTGTTGCTGTTGTTAACTAAAACTCATTTTTGGGAAGTGAAAATAAAGCTTTAATCAAAACCTATAAATATTAGGTGAAAATTTGAAATTGAGTTTGTTGAATTTACATTGAAGTACCAAAGATTACTGAAAATAAAAGCGGAAATAAAAGAAATGACCGCTATATAGAAATAGATATATTTTTTTTAATTCATGACAAAATTAAAAGAATTAAATTAAAAAACGTGTAAATAAAAGCTGATTCAAAATATTAATTTTGAATAATTTTAAATATTCAAATATAAGTTTATTTTAGTCAAGGTTCCGATTGTTGTTTCAGATCTTAACTACTGGAATGTGTCACTCAAACTTGTGTGCAATTAAATTTACCATTTTACATTTTATTCTGTTAGCAAACTTCCATCACAAAATTATGTCACAAATTAACGCAGGCTTTGCAAAGGGACAGTTATTAAAGGATGGAAGAGTTCATACTATATTGAACCCAAGAGCAAACCCAAAGCCCACAAGACAAAAGTCTTAAATACACGGTACCAAAAAACTACCCATTTAATTCTAAGAGTCACAGACATAGGGGACAAGTTTTGGCACAATAAAACCCAATCAAATTATGTAGACCCCAAAGAAGAAATAAAACTAAAAAAAAAAATGGCTTTATTCACAAAATAATGCTGCTTAAAAAAAAGTCCAGAAGCTCAGATTTTTTCTAGAGAAGTCTCACGTATTCAGTCAAGTTCACTTAGCAGCTCTTTGACTAGATTTGAGCGGGGAGAGTCCTAAACCCTGTTTTGAGGGTAAAGTGATCCCGCTCTTTCCCCCACATGATCCTCATATGCTATGGTCCCCTGGCCTGAAGCCGGTTGCAAGCTCAATCTCAGTGGGATGTCACTAAGGTTATGTCAGGGGAAAGCAGCCAGTAATCGCACCACTCAAGGGCTAAAGATTTGCCCTAAAGATTAGATTGCTCGAGCTGATTCTTTTAATCACTCCAAACTGAACCACAATGGGCCAGCCGCAGAGGCCACAATACAAAATTTACCGTCCATGTCAACAATTTGCATGCACAACCTCAACTCCGATGTACTGTCAGACAAACACTTTAAAGCATAACTAAGTAAATAACATCACCAAACACTGTTCAGGCACATTGGAGCTAAATAAAAGGCGTTATAGCGAATCAAACTTAAACCAGACTTTTGCCGAGCACACGTCGCTATAGGTCCATAACTCCCAAGTATGAGCAGTATATGTGAACAACGCAATTGCTTGCCTTAAATTTTAGAACACTAAAATATTGGCCACGAAAAACTGTTTTTCTTGCTCTGCAGTTAATACGTTTAATCCGTCATATAGGAAATAACAGATGTTAATCTGCGGAAAAGCCAACAAGCCATGAATCCAGCAGTCAAACTGTGCTGCTCTGCCCAGGGGGCTGCACCACCAATCTGGCTGTTTATGTTTCGGAGGGTATGTGCAGTATATCTAAGCTGTAAATTCACACAGACACTAGTGATTTCATGTCAGTCCCTAAAAACCATTGGATCTGATTGAAACCATTTTCCAACACCTCATTTTGATTTATCTAGTTGTAATAAGTGTGCATCCAGTTTCCTGTATGTTGAATGAAGTAAGACCTGTAACAACATTCACAGTGGGAACGCCTAAATGAATCTTTGAGGAGTAAAGAGGAGAGTAATGTTCTTTACAAAATCGGGAAAAAACCAGTAGGTAAAGTATTATGGCTATCGTAAAGGTGTATCCAAAAACTAAATCAAATCAAAAATTTGTACAAAAAGCCGCTTACACTAAAGGAGATGCAAAAAGAAGCACCTATACAATCATCAATCAAAATTATCTTTTCATCAATTTTCAGCGCTGTGAAAAGTGTGAAAAAACCGAAACGTGTTGTTATGCCAGACATCCCATGACGGCAGCATCTCCCACTCCAGTTGCTTAGGGTCAGTCACAAACCCAAAGCACCGTTGGCCTCGTCTCAGTGAATATTTTGGGGATTTAAACATGAGTTGAAAAATTAGCCTGTTACAAACTCAGGAAGAAAACAGAAATTTTCTTCCAAATCTCTTTGCATCCTATGAAGTTTATCATTAGCATATTGAATGCACAATTTTTGCCTAATTATATATACAATTTTGCCTAAAATTAAGCGCAAAAATGTTTTAAATGTTGCAAAATAAGTTAGGTAGCAGCGAAAACTCTATTATCGATTTTTATTGTTTGGTATTAAAGATGTCGAGGTGTGTTATTTTAAAGGGTTAGTTCAACCAAAACACTAACACAAATTGAAGAATATTTCTTATAACAATCAGTGAGCTTTCTGGCCCCTGCAGAAGAGCCAACGGAACTGACAAGGCACAGAAAGGTGTAGTCCATGTGACATCAGTGGTCCAACCGTAATTTTACGAAGGTATGGAGCAATACTTTTTATGCACAAAGGAAACAAAAATAACTTAATTCACCAATTTCTTCTCTACCATATGGCAGTCTTTGATGTACATTCATTGAAAGCACCACAACGCATTGTATTCTTGTAGCTTCAATAAAATTAAGGTTGGACCCACTGATGTCACATGGTACTATATTAATGATTGCTCTATTATTAATCAATTTTGGGTCTTAAACATGGGTAGTTTTGCTTGGCAAGTCTAGTGGAGGGTCAGAAAGCTCTCGCGATTTCAGTCAAAAAATATCTTAATTTTTATTCCAAAGTAAGAAACAAAGGTTCTTAAGGGTTATGGAAACGACATGGGAAGGTTGAGTAATTAATGACCAGAAATGTTCGGATTTTTTAGGTCTATGAACTATCCATTAACAGTTGTAAAATCATTGTTTCAAAAAAGATGGAAACTTTAAATGAGTGTGTATACAATAACCAAGGTAATCAAAATGTCAAATTGAAGAGAGGAAATAGAAATTAACATACCAGATGGTAAAAATTACGATCGTTCATCCCTATTCCCTACTAAAATTCTTCATGGTACAATATACTCCTAAAAGAAATCAGTGACAAATGCTTACTTTTGAGAAATCAGCCCATCACTTTCATGGAAAGTCCATATGTGTGTATGACTGTTTCTAGAGGTATCCATTCTCCTGAAACTCTTGCTGCTCTGCCTCTCTGAAAACCTCACATATCAATGATCGGTTTCCGTTTAGTGAAGTGTTGTCAGCTTCCAATTCCACATGCGATTATCATTCTCCTCTTCTCTGCAGCTGGGAGCCCCTCGCTTACCTTTTTTGGATTATGTGGCCATTCCACAATGGCAAGACTTACTAAAGGCGGCTTTGTGTTTTTCTAAATTGTGAGTACTGTAAATCTCAAGCTTATTTAAAAATTCCACGTGACTCAGAAGTGGGTGGCGAGACACGGGAGATCTATAATACCTAAAGAAAGCTACTCCGTTTACATTCCCGTTCATCACAGTGATGTCTGGAACCACTGGTCATCAATGTCTTTTAAGTTCATGTCATGTAATAGTAAATAACACAACAAAATTTCACAAACAGACTGTGAAATTAAACAATTTCTTTATTTAGATAAATTTACACTAACATTTGAAAAGCCAACCAATCTCAGCATGCTATTCAAGAATGAATTATTAGGCAAAATACTATTTTAGATAAATGTTTTTAAAAGAACCCATCTTAATGCTTTACCAAGGCTGCATATATTTGATCAAAAATACAGTAAGCACTAGTAGTAATATGTGAAAAATGCTATTATAATTTCTATATATTATAATAATAATCTCTTTTTCAATACACTTTAATATGTAATTAGGTCCTTGTTGGATGGCAAACTTCAGGCATCATTACGCCAGTCTTACTCGTCACGTGATCATTCAGAAATCATTCTAATATGTTGATTTGAAAATAATTTATCTTCAATACTGAAAAGAGTAAAAAGTAAAAACTTGACCCCTTCGGAGAAAAGACCAAGAACCTGGATGCTCTGATGTTGTCTTGGATTTTAAAGACAAGAGAAGGCTTTTTCTGCCCAATTAAATAAAACCTTCAGCTTGCAAGAAGGGCAAAAATCCTGCAACTACAAATCCTGCATTACCTGAGTTGAATATACTGCTGATTTTACAGGAGGGACACGTAATTGGACAAGGACAGGGAAAAAAGTAAAAAGTTGCAGTGGCAACAATGCCTCTGCGGGACAAGGCAAACGCAGCAGACATGGCTCTGCCCTGTCGACATCAAGCCTGTAAAAACGCATTACAGCTTCCGGTTGTCAGAAATACCCCATGATTATCCCAAAAATTAGTGCTTTGGGCACTCAAGCTTAAGGCTTTTAAAATAAACCCATAATGTCATGATTGGTAACTCCAGGGCCAATTTACTGTAAGATGACTTTTAGAAACAAAAAATAAACCGAGTAACTACTGGCTGTAAAAGGACTAAGCATGCATTGTTGTGGATGACAGTTTGCCTGAAAGAACTTTCTGCTTGAGAGTAAAAGAAAACATTAGGCACCAGGTCTCAAAGAAAAAAAAAAATGAAAAGCTAAATATGTTAGACTCTTAAACAAGGCTACTACTACAATTTACGCGGTGGAGTCAATAAATTTAATGTGTTACAGCATCATAGTTATGGAATGGAGTGATTTTTTTTTTTTTGGTGATGATCTAACTTGAATGATAAAATCCACTTATTTTGCTGAACTGTTTTACGTCTCACAAACATCATAAGGACAAACATGAATCTTGCCTTGGGAAAAGTATAAAAGACTTGGAAAATTGTGGATTGAAATGGGAACTTGTGCATTTTGAAATAAAAAATAGAAAATAGAAGATTAAAACCAGGAATCCTGCATTTTGTTTGGGGGGGGGCGGGGATATATCTAATTTGCCGATTGCAATATATGGTAAGTACCAATATGGATATTACAAACATAGCGGGCTATAATACTAAGAATGAGTCAGTAATAGATATTTACAGTGCACAATGTCAAATTTCCCCTCAGTTTTACATTTAGATACCTTTGCTTCCATGTAATAACTCACTTAAAAGTTTAATTATTTAAAACTGCCTAATAACTCAAAAACAATGTTAAAGGTAATCTTTAGCAAGCAATATATAAAGTAATGAAAATGGATATTCACTATGAGATTTGCGCTAAAGGATTACATCTAATAGTGTTTTTAAATTATTAGTAGTTTTGAAGATTAATAATGTGCAGATAAATATGTAACAATTCCTTCATATTAACACACCTTTATGAACTTTTCGTGAGTTTGCGTTAAAATAATTACCACTAATTAACCAGAACTTGTTATTGTGCATCCGCTAAAGTAAAATGTGTTGTGAAACAGCAATTTAACACCCTAAAATATGCTCAGCATGCATTAAATCTCCCTCAACACTAATAGTTAAAACGTTTAGATTAAATCGTGGATAATAAAGATAATCGTTCCCTCCCTCGCACTGCACGGTACGTCCGGGGGCTGTATGTGTAATTGCTAATCCTCCGGTTGTAACATGATCGGGATTTGTTTTGACAACCCACAATTCCAGTTGCCAAAGCCACAGATATCTGTGACAGGACAGACACACAGGCCTGATTTATAGAGGCTTTAAGGGCGACTTTAGTGCAGGAGGTAAATTAACTACACTCTGTATACAGACGGCCCAAAGCTAAAAGCAGCTCACGTAATGTAAACATCAGGACAAACTGTTACCTTTGTGAATTGTCTACAAAAATTTCCTTCGAGGAAGCAGCCAACACTCAATCTGATTACGGACTTCTGGTATCTTTGCCTGTACATGGACGGAAATAAGCATCAAGGCACGAAGGTTGTGCGCGGTGTGTTTTTTGTAGCTGCAGCAGCAAATGAACAGGCCAATATGCAATGTTTTTGATGACAGACGAGCATGGCTGGCGAATGTATCAAGCTGCTTAGCAAACCTACCAGTCGATAGCCACGCTGGCCAAGTCTCTCCTGTCTAAACGCGTCTGGCTTGAAGACGAGGATTATGGATAAATTTACTGCTTCTGATACGCTAATTTGAACGAGCACATTGATTCATTAAGGTCGTTTTACTAATAAGAGCACCGGGTATTGGTTTAAACATAAAAACTGTTCTGTCGGTTTACTGCCGCCGACGATGAATTTTAAAGGGCCCGATCAAGGAGAAAGAAAATGGAAGAAGACCACAACTCAATTGTCCAGAGTAGGATATCAAACTGCTAAACACCTGCAATGAACAGGCTTTTGATTTTTTTCGCACCCAGTCGTTTTGCTGTTGATGACTTCGTCTTTTGCAAGCCATGCACGGACACTGGCTGCTGAGACTTTCCGGGACGGTTGCGGACAGCCGCTGTCAGGTCTTTAGCAAGCGCGATGCATTTTGTAAAGATGAGTTTCTTCTGCTTTTAGTTGCTGCATTTTTGTTTTTGCAAGCGGAAAAGCTGTATCTTTGCCCACCAATGTTCATTCCTGCCATGCTGCAGGGCAAGCATCCGCAGAAGTCTTTTCCCCCCTGAATTCGCACCGCATGAAAGAGCAAATAGATCTGTGGCCCCCAGTTTGCGGAGCTGGCGATAGATAGTAGACCCAGTCGATTTTGATTTTACAGCCGGAAAGGCTCTGCGGGAGAAAGAGGCATATGCCATCTGGAGGATCTGCTGGAAAACCTTCTTTCAACAAAGAAAAACCGCACATGAGGGCAACTGTATACGGGCGGAACTATGGTTCTTTCATCATCCGGCCGTTCCGAGCTGGAGCCGAAAAAAAGAAGAACGCAAGCGTATTGAGATTATCTGCAGCAGTGGATGGGGACCACATCAGACTCGTCAATTTCAACACAGGTCTTTGAATGAATCCAAGCATCCAAACTGTTCACGCAGAGTCAGTTCTCACAGATTTCACACAGAGATAGATAAACAAAATCAAGTCTTTATCTCATTTTGATGTTTGGAGATGGTTAGATGAAGCAGACTGAAGCATCTCAGAGCTTAAGATGAAATAAGTTTGGAAACCTAATTTTTTAAAAAACTAATTTATAACAGGTTTCCATTAAAAAGATTTCCATCAAAGCTTTTTGGGGTAAGTATTTGTTAAAGGGGTCATATGCCGTTTTGGAGTGTTAACAGCGTTTTGTTGTTAAAAGATCCATAAAGTCACAAAGACTAAAGTCTCAAACTCAAAGAGATATTCTTTCTAAAAGTTAAGACTCATCCATGCCTTCCTAAAATGCCACATTTAAACACGCCCCCACATATCTACGTCATGTGTGGGAAGATTTTGCAATAACACCTCCCAAATGTATACCAAAACAAAGACAGAAGGCATTACTTTTATTCTTGCTGTAGTGCATTGTAACCGCCGCCATGTCGTGGAGATGCTGTTTGTTTCCAAATATGGTAAGGGGCGGAAACATTTCTGTCCAAATCACAATGCCCTGGATAGCAGGCCCCAAGTCAGAGCACATCCTTGCTTTTCAGAACGATGAGCTTTGATGTGTTTCTGAAAGGCCAGGGCAGAGAGGAGCAAACAATAATGTACGTTATATGTGCAAATAATGTTTTTTTTTTGTTCACTCAAACCCCTTCAACGAACACATTGCATTACACCAAATACACACAAAAATGTTCTTTTAGCAAACATCATATGAATACTTGGTCAGCACAAGAGACTTCTTTCAAAGTCGTGGCCTAGTGGTTAGAGAGTGTTTGACTCCTGACCCTACAGGTTGTGGGTTTCGGAGACTCGGGCCTGCAATACCACGGACTGAGGTGCCCTTTGAGCAAGGCAATCAAACCCCTTAACTGCTCCCTGGGCACCGCAGCATAAATGGCTGCCCACTGTCCGGGTGTGTGTTCACGGTGTGTGTGGTTACACTGCTGTGGTGTGCACTTTGGCTGGGTCAAATGCAGAGCACAAAAATCGAGTATGGGTCACCATACTTGGCTGTATGTCACTTCACTCTTCAAATTAAATGGTAGTATATATTTGTGATTTAGTAGATTAACCTTTTGCTCGTATTGCCCACCTACTAGTCATGACACAGGAATACTGTATGTGCCATGACGCAAAAAAGGAAAGATACCTCTTTAACAGGTTTACAGAACTGACCATCATGAAAATCCATTAGGGGTTGTTTTTTGTTCGTTTTTGTTTTTTTTAAAAACAAAAACCAGATACAAATAAGAACCGGATCTCAGTGTGGTCGAGGTTCAGTCGAGGGTCTCTGGACAGTGAACAGGAAGCAATCTTGAAGCGCTTCAAATCTGGCGCAGGGGGGGGTCCTGCGTGGTCTCTTTACACAGTACAGTAATGTGTCATTGGCCACTGCTTGAAACTGACATTACAATGCGGACAGGAAAGCCTTGCATTACATCTCTTTTAATGAAGCGAAAGTGAAGCCGCACCAGTCTCTTGGCAGTGTTAACCATCAAGCTCAACTTTTGGCCACCCTGGGTTAACCTGCCCTGTGATCATTGTTTCCTTCCCTTAGACTTGGCATTTATTAAAGTAGGGCCCCCATCCACCACTCTAACTGTGGCTTTCTGAACCGGTGCCAGGCCAAGCACTCGATGCCAAGTATTACACTCTAGGTCTGCTGCCAGGCACACGCTGGGCTCCAGCGTGCAGAAACCCCTCCTGACAGTGGTGAAAAGAACACCTCATCCTCTCCACATAGCTACAGTCCATACTCCTCTGACGACACGTACCTCAATATCCTTGAGATCCACTTCACTGAGGGTGCTGGGTAAGAAGGCACTGGATCTTCGTCTATTAACTTTTTTAATTGTCAGGTTCACATAATGGGTTAAGAGCGCCTTCAGCAGTGCGCAAACCAGTCAACCCCCCGGTGATAACGTGGAAAAACCCGCGGACATTCCATCAACAGAGATTTTAGTGATACCATGCCTTCTGACATAAACCGATTGATAGGTCCAATTCATTGGTACACAACTGGAGCAAACTGTTGAAGAATGAATTAAGTCTTCTTCTTCAGAAATTTTCTACAGAGAAACTTACTTTCCTTCCCTAACTTACTTTCTCTTGGGCCACCTGTTTCATAAAAAAATAGCCTAGAAAAAACTATTACAGCCTAGCTGGTTTAACTCTGCACCAACCAATATCTGTTATCAAATCCAGTTTGATTGATCGGCTCAGTCAGACTGAAAAGTCAGTAACAAGTTAGTAATAAACGACCAATTCTCACATATTAACTAGTAGTTTATTAGCATGCCTATTATAACATATGTATGTTTATAAAGCAACATTTCTGCATGACCAATTCTACACCCCTAAATCCAACCAATCACTTAAACTTACCAACTCATAACTATTAAGCAGCAAATTTGGAGTTTATTAAGGAAAAACGTAAGATAATGGTTGTAGTCATGTAAACACCTCAATCAATCCGAATGACCTCAATCTGAAGAAATTTCAAAGTGTGAACTGATGAAATTTTGATCGAACATGCAATGCTTTTGTAAATGAATATGTGTATTGAATTTCCACATTTAGGGCTCAAATAGACGAATTTTTCAGAATCTGAAATTGGATGGATTCATTTCAATTGACAAAAAATTAGTGTATGTAAACAAAACCCTAATGAGGCACTTAAAAAAGTGAAAGGATTTGTAAATGTTAAAATACTGACGTTTCAATGGGATAGCCACAAGACACAAACATGATTTTAGTGTGAATAAAATTTGTTACTAATTTTTACTGAACGTTATATACAGTTTTAGACTAGTTGCCAAACCCAGAACAAATCCACAAACCCCAAAACAACTGCAAAAATTATTGAAACATACTGTAAGATGTCATTTCAACAAAATAATGTCAATGCTTTTAGAAATTCCAAAAGCTTCACATTTCTTCTTTTACATCCAAAATTTTAGCTCTACAAATTTTCAGTGTAAGTGCCTCAAAGTCTTATTTTTTTTGGAGAAAACGAGGGAGAGTAAAATTTCATTTATTTTTTTAATCAATGTTATGCCACAAATGCTATTGTTTGAGCTCAACCCAACCAGGAAAATTCCTTCAGCTATGGTACATTCCCCTTTGTGGAGTTTACATGACCTCCATTATCTTGCAGGAGCCAGTTTGTTAAGGCCACCTCACAGTAAATATCTGTGGAAAATAACAAAATGTCCCCAGCCAAAGTCAATCAATACGTACTTGAGTAAAGAAAGAGCGTCTTGTTGTAAGTGCAGGAGACTTTTATTCAGTGCCCGGATCAGTAACACTCCTTCTGCCTGCCTAAACATTTCTTAGAATAAAAAGGAAATGTAATGCAACTGAGGTCTAGCGATGTGCTTCTCAATCCATTCCTACAGCTCATACACTACACACTTGAGCTTATTTAATACATAAACATTTCAAGCTGGTAAACCCACCTTACTATTTTTCCAGTTCATTAACCAAGTCAGACACGAGTTAAAACATTGAAGTTGTAGAAATCATAGAAATCAAAGGGTTTTGATTCTAACTGAAAGCAACACTGACACTATTTTTCATGTCTGATGTCGTAAAGCTGTTGCTTTAAAGCAAACTACCGTATAAAGTGGTACATAAATAAACGTGAAAGGAAGTGCAGAGCTGCTGCAAACATCCACATCCCTATGTCAGAGCCGGGCCAGCGCAGCACTGAGGGGGGGGCGGCTGAGGTGACGAAAAGGTGGCGATGACATAGCACAGAGTAAAAGTAAAAAGTAAAAAAAAAACCCTTGGTGTCCCATTCCGTATTTGTCGGTCCGATATTACTACAACTATTAGAATACAGGGTTCACACAGAGTTTTTGGGCGGAGGCAGGTCAGTGCAAGTTCTGAGACGTGTTTAGAAGCTGAATTTCTTTGAACTTGAGTGTTTTAGAATGATGTAGGCTAAATGCACAAGAATTTTGTTCAAGAAGTGCTAAAGACCTGAGACGAAAGCACAGCATACAAGAGTCAGGTAGCGCATTTACATTGAAATACAATGGAAAAGTACAGCCGGAATGAAAAATGCGTTTCTGAGTGAATAACCTATTAAATTAGTCTATCCAAATACAGACGGCAGAGTAACGAATAAACAAAATCGCACAGCCACCAAATTAAAATTGACATCCAGGAAATAAAAATTTTAGGCAGCAGTTTTACCACAAATATAGGGTTAGTGATACCACCACAACAAAATTGTGTCTGCTTTACAATGAAACACAAGCTCATTAAGTGCACCGATTCCCTGACATAATACATTCATTAAGTAATCTACTTACCAGACGATCATTTTAAGTTAGAAACTTGAACAGCAACCAAACAATAACAATACAGCAAAATAATTAACAAAAAAATCATCTAATCCTCTATTAAACATGAAACAAATATTTCATCATAGTTACTCAGTGTGCGCTTTTTAGTTGCACCGCTTGCACAGGAATTTTTGTTAGAGTAACAATTAAAATGCAAATTTTTGAAAACGGATGTCCTAAATTGTTGCATGTAGCATCATATTAATGCTAGAAAGCCTATGCATCTGGCAAATTTATTTTAAATAAACATTATATTTCATAATTAAAATCTATCTTCTTTTTTTTTACACTCGTGTTGGGTGGGTGGTCAGGGTGTTGGGGGTGTGGGTGTGATGGGATTGGGTTAAGATGAGCCTGTTTTCTCAAAGCTGTCAAGTTTGTTGTGTGTTTATTTTGTTATTGTTTGGAAGGCGTGCAGCACAAATTGCATATTCATAAAGCAGTGTGGATGTTTGCGAACTGCTTAGATGTTAAAAAATTTTACCCAAACGAAGAATTTTAAAGTATTTAACTTCGGAACACAAATTAAGATTTTTTTTAAGAAATCTGAAAGCTCTACGATCCTCCAAGACAGCAAGGATATTAGCATGATCAACGCAGAGAAACGTATCAATGACATTGGCAAACAGTCCATGTGAATCAGGAGTTCACCCGTATTTTACAAAGCTACGAGAATACATTTGTGCACAAATGCATAATTTATTCAATAAATTAAATTAAATAATATCCTCGCTGTCTTTTTTTGTGTTCCGAAGATGAACTAAGGTTTTACGGTTTTGGAACGACATGAGGGTGAGTAGTTAATGACAGAATTTTCATTTTTGGGTGAACTTACCCTTTAAACAATGAGCATATCAGGGCCTAAAATGTTCACATTCAAAAATTAGTAAAGAAAAAAAAAAAGTAAAAAAAAAAAAATAAAACCACCATTCCAAGACATTTCAATATTGGATGGGCTACATTTTAAAGTACTCTAAGCTATCTAGACTAAACCAATACCCAACAGTCTGAGAGCCATCATGGACACACACAGCAGGCTCGTTAGGCAGAAGTGGGGGTTGTTGAGAGAGATGTGTGTGTAGCAATCCTGGGTCAGACTCTGTGTAATACGGTATGTCTGTGAGAGGAAGCGGTGAGTGAATAACCCTAGCCATTATAACTCAGCTCATCTGGCACTGTGAGGCCTCAGGCCTGTCTACCCACTGTTACCCTGGCAACACACTCCTAAACTTACATTCAGTATCATTTCAGGAGTACAAGAAACAATTACTGAAATTATTTTTGCTTTGCTTTAAATGCGAGGCATGTGGAGAAGTAGATACAAATGTTTTAGGCAAGCAAAAAATTATCACAAAAATAAAAAGTGCACGGCTATAAATTATTATTTTTTTTTAAATTCTAATAAATAAAAAAATGTTAACAATTTTAAAACTTTTTTAGTTGATTAGCATATACTTAAATTTAATGTGAATAATTATGAGGTATGTGCAGAAGAAAGAAAAAATATTATACAAAATGATAAAATTATTAAAGCAGTAAAATTTTAATTTTATACCAACTACTAAAAAAAACTCAAATTAAACAAAAATGCAATTAATTAGTATATAATTGGAATTAATTTGATTAAGGGGGGGCGGTGGGGAAAAAATACTAAATGTTTTGGCAAGCACAAGAAATTACAAAAATAAAAAAAATTTTTAGGGGATAAAATCCTAATCCCCCCCCCCCCCCAAAAAAAAAAAAAGTAAAAAGGGCTGCTGATTAGAAAATAACAAATTGTTGATTATTCCCTTAAAATTTTAATTGCGATTATTAATTATGTTTATCAAAATTTTACTTAAATGGTTTATACCTTCAAAAAAAAAAAAACTCTTAACACCAGAAAAAAATAAGGGGCCCTTTTGGCGTTTAATTGCCCCTTCGCCATTACAAACTGTGGGATCCTTATTTAATCGCGTTAAAATTTGTTTAAATTGTGCCCCTAAAAAACAGAAAAAAAAATCTATTAATTAAAATTGAAATTTAAATTTAAATTGAAAGCCCTCAAACTCAACAATGCTATTTTCTGATATCACCGCTTATTATTTCTAACTACAGCTTTTTTGAAAAACTCCAGCTGAAGCTTTGTAAAATGCTTCCTAGAAAAGAAACTTACTGTTAAATGTGAGCAAAATGTCATTAGGCGCCGGTTTTCCCTCCCCCCCTTTCTCCCGTTAATTTGAGAGCGACGAAAAAAGGGACCCGTCACACTAAAACAAATGAAATTTTAAGAGAGAGAGAAGGGTTCACATTCACTGCCTCAAACCTAATCACCCGGACAAGTCATATTTTCCAGTTTTTTTTCAAATTAGGTTTTAAATTTGGGTTTCGTAATTCAAACAAAGCTCTTGCCCCCGTAACACACCCCCCACTTACCTTTAAAAATTGGGGGTTTTACGTCCGATCTTTGGATTTTTTCATCAATGATTTTGTGTTTGTTGCAACGATGCCATTGAACTGATTTACTTGATAGTGGCTCATATATCACCCTCAAACTGACAGACTGCATCTTGTCACTGGGGGAAAAATAAAACAGCCCGGAAAATTTCTGTTTCCTTTTAAACCCTTTTCTCTGAGCATGCGGGCACCGGGCTGCCCACGAACTGGACGGGGGCGAAAGCATTTTCCGGGTCAAAGTTCAACAATCCGCCTGCGATTCCTGTGATGGAAATTCAATCAATAAAGCATTTAAAGTCCTGAAACCAAGTTTAAAAACATGGGTCTGGGGCGCTGGCTGGTTGCTGTGAACTACCCCTATGTACCACATAGCCTTTTTTAAACCCACGCTTGACGCTAACCACAGAGACCCAACGCATGCTACAGCATGCCCTTTTTTGGTCCTGCCCCGGGATCGGCACCCCCACACACAGCCCTTTTTTAGGAAAAATCTTTCCACATCATAGCTTCGCAGCCTGGGTACTGAAACATCCCTAAAAAGTCGGCCTACACGGAGTCAAGAAAGCTTTTACTACAAAAGGAACCATGCTTTTCGACAAAATCTGCTACGTACAAAAGATTCGTATACAGAATTTTTCTAAAGGGCCCCCGCAGGATTTGCTTTTTTTTTTTATCACAGAAAAAAAACTGGTTTGGAAATTTTAAATTTCCTCAGAAAATTTTTAGTAAAATTTATTTCCAATAATTTAAAAAAAGGCAAAAACACATGAATAAACCGAAATTTTGGGTAGAAGTCAAATCCCTTTTTCCTGTAAAATGTACTCCAATAACGTAAAATTTTGTTTTTGTATTATTTATATACTATTGTATGTTTGTTAATATTTTGAAATTTCTTTTTTTAAAAAAAAAAAAAATTAATTTTCTTTAAATGTACAATTCTAGATTAAGTAGATTTTAGTAATTTTGTATGCATTTTTTTTATTTTTATTATTAATTTTTCTTTTTTTTTTCAGTTTTAGATGGGAGTTTTTGTAAGACTTTTGCCTGTTAACAGTTAATGCCTCTTAAATTACATGAACTAACAGTGAAAAACTGATTTGAAAGATTTAAAAATACTTATAAAGTTTGTTCATTGTTCCCCTTTTGTTAGTTATACATTTAAATAACATTAAAAAATGGGAAACCTTTTTTAAAAATGTTATCTTAAAAAATACAAAAATTACTTTTTATCCACTTCTATGTTACTAATCAGACATAAGAGGTCTATGCAACAGAATCAGATATCAAGGTCTATGCAACAGAATCAGATATCACTTTTTTTTTTCATAGCGCTAGAGGGGAGCATATTTTACAGGTTGGGACAGCTTCTACAGCAAGTTACACGCAAGCGCTACGAAAAAAAACAATTTACTACTGAAAATTTTTCAGCATGTTTTTTGAACGGACTTTGATTTTGTGAGGGTGCCGGTACCAAAAACATTCACAGAGCGAATATTTAGCTCGCATCAAAGCGTGCAGTGATGGGAAGTGAAACCTGCACACTGAAAATGCCCGTGCACCTATATATCCATTCTATATTTCATATATGCTATTTTTACATTTCTTATTTATTTTTTTATTTATTTTTTTTCTTATTCTAGTTACAAAATGATTTTGTCAGAGCGTAAGATTTTCTCTTACGTTTTTTTTGATTAACATGAAAGGCAGACGGACATTATTTGGGCGCTTCCTCTTTTAAAACGAATCGGATCCAAAATACTGTTACATTTTTTTTTGTCTTTTCCCAACTGTTTCATTCCCTTAAAACCTAAATCGTGGTTTAAGGGTCCTTGCAAAGCCGGGCATTTGGACGCAATAAGTTTTGCAATCATTCAAAGCCAAAAGCCGCAAAAAAATCAGGAGCTCTATTCAGCTATTCGCTCTTACAACTCCCCTCCACAGAAAAAGAGACAGCGCACCAAATAGCTCTTTGTTTGTGTTTTTAACAGCCAAAAACAATTTTTTTTAAAATGCAGTGCTTAAAAAAGCGTGCAAACATTACCTTTCGGACCACCGCACTGCAACGTGACTAGCGTTTGTACTTATTCCGGCGCTCCTGCCCCCGGTAAAGCATTTGACTGCAATCATTCAAATTTTAAAAAGTATTACCGTAAACAATGTATTTTGCGACACCACGAAATAAACGATAGTGCATAATATGAGACGATAGACTCTTTTTGACACCACGAAATAAACGATAGTGCATCGCCCAGCCCTGCCAACATATATATATATATATATATATATATATATATATATATATATAAAATATATATATATATATATATATATATATATAAAGGCATTTATGTTTATTTTCGGCTCGTATTTTCAGCAGTTTTTTCTATTTCGGCTGAAAACCAAAAAATGCCATTTTCGGTTGATAATTTTGGTGGCCGAGTGCCAAGACAAAATTTATTTAGTAATTTATTACATTTTTAAGTCTAAGTTGAAGTATTTCAGCTTTATTGTAAAAAAAAAAAAAAAGGCTGGATAAATACAGTTTCTGATTTTTTTAAAGCCACACCTCAGGCTTTTGACCTATTTATTGGTAAACAGCTAAATAAATAAATAACTGGGTTTGAGAAAAATTTAAAACAATTACACAATATTTACAAAGAAAGGCAACACAATCCATTTTTTTTGAACAGTCTATTTCAGTAGTTTTGAATGTGCTTTTGTTGTTTTTATTTCAGTTTTTGAACTTTCATTTCTTTAATTCAGTTTTAAGTCTAAGTTTAAGCGGTTTATATTTGTTTAAGTTCAAATAATTTTTTAGCCAAGCTATTTTTTAATTTTAAGAATAACAAGTTTTCTTGCATATATATAAAAGCTATAAAACAGCCTCTGTGTTGTTCACAAAATCAAACTGAAAAGGTAAAGAAGCAAGCACATTACTCTTATGCTGGGCACCAGCTGGGGCATGCACCACAAGCTACTGGCAGGGAATGTCAGCGGTGAGGTGGGTAACAAAGCTAAGACTGAACTACTGGTCCAGCAGGCTGAGTGGCACTACTGCAGCACTGATGCAAATCATGAGGTGAGCACCAGCTGTCGGTGCATATGCTCCAAGCTTGGGCGTTCAAGCAGATAATTTCTTATGAACCACCAATGTAACCATAGGGTTTTGGTTGCTGAGACCTGTTCTTATACGGAAACAGGTATCCAAACAGAAACGTCAGTGACATTTCAGTCAGTTAACAGAACAAATGAAGCTAAATACTACTTTCAGTATAGTTGTGCCGCAACGCTGCTATACTGAATCACAAACATAAGCAACCATTGCAGTCCGATTGTCAAGAATCACTCTATGGACCAGTATAGTAAATTTTTATTTAATGCCATGCTGTTGCATACTTAGGCTATTTTTCATGCCAAAAGCTATTTAAAAAAAATATACGTATATATTAGTATATATATATTTATTATATACTTACCTCGTGATTTGCGATGTTATACTAATATATATATATATAGTATAACAAATAGAATTTTAAAAATAGTATATAGTATATATATATATACTAGCTATGATATATATTATACACAAGAGTTGTTACGTGAACCATATAAGCGACCAGTTCTTTATAGTGAGATCAAAAGCACACTTCAGCTTGGAGCTCCAGTAAGTGACACTCTTACGGAATCACTAATGTTTTGTCATGTGTGACACAAAATGAACCAAGAAATTCTATCAAAAAATTCATTTTTAAACACACATTTTAATAGCTATATTTTTAAAATTGTGTGTGTTTTGTAAAATTGTATTACGTTTGTGTAACTTTTCTGATAAAATCTAAGGGCTGTACAAGCAAATGGTATTTCTTATTCCAAATATTGAATATATTTGCATTAGGGATGCATTAAGTAACATTAAACAAAAATGAGCAATATTGTTTATTAATCTTGTTAACGTTAATTTAAATACCAAATACAGCTTTCTGTCTATTGGTTAGTTTCATGTTAAACTCAGGTCAGTTATAAGTAATTTTCATTGTTAATTCATATTAATGTTACACTGGACTTACCAGATTTTATTTTTTGATAAAAATACAGCGGTCAATGGAACGTTAATGAACTAGATCATTAGAGGAAATCGAAATATAACCTAAACCATTCTCACAATTCACACCTCCCAATATAGCTAAGTGTGAGATTGAGGAAATTAAAATAAAGAGAGATTGAAAAGAGAGAGAGAAGAAACACAACAATAGAATGTTAGAACCCCCAAACAAAGTACGTATTCACGACCAAATTTATCTATATGATGGTTACGACTTAAATGCTAAGGTGCATCTAAACATGACCTAGACCCAATGAACTACCCGGTGGCGTGACGTCATACACCGTGAACCCTCGTCACGGCGGCTACGAACTCTGTCGACCAAACTAAAAATCTCCCGGAGAGCTGGACGACAAAAGCAGCCTTTGCTCCACATATAAACGCTTGTGAAAATAGTGGAGCTCAGGCAAATCACGAGGTAAATGCTATTTAGCAGCATCCCCTGCTACTGGCGCCCCAACTTTTCCTTTCTTCAATCAGTCGAGCTCCAGAAAACCGAACCGTGGCGTGCAGTAGTTTGAGCAAAGAGCTGACTCACTAATCTCAGCCCGCACAGAAACGAACGCGGAGACCGACAAATAACAACGCGCGTTTACTTTCAGTAGAACGCGCCCGCGAACGCTACATTGTTGCTTTTAGCGGCTCGCTTCAGAACTGTTACAGTCCCGCTGGCTAACAGTGTAACACAAGCATTGCAGTGGAACTCCAGTCACACGTTACGATGTAACAGCTAAAGTTAAAATACCACTGAATATCGCTGACCTGCCTTCCTCGCCTACTCAAATGGAGCCTCGCAGGCTAAAGCTAGCCAGGCAAATAAGAGGGGAGAGCTGGCTAAACTTAATCGCTCAAACCCGAGCAGCGTGGGCGAATCAAGTAACTTAAAGCAGCAACACAACTGAAATGTTAAAACAATAACAGCCGTGCGTCCGCTTCAAGGTCGCTCAAAGAGATTTGTTTTACACAACGACAACAGGCAAAACACAACTCTCTAACTTCGCAAAGTGGCCAAGCTGAATAGCGAGTGTAGCTGGTTTAGCAAGCTAATGCAGGATACCGCGCGCCGCGGAACTGTGATTGGATCCTGCAGCGAGTGTGTAAAATCGCGTTACAAAGCCACCCCAAACCGCCATTCACCGGCAAACAATCAACATTTGCAACCACGTCGGACTTACAGTGTTTTGTTTCCTTTTAAATCCTGTACGTTATGTCCAGCTCTGACCTTCGGGTTGGTGAAACAGCATTATAGTTAACTGCCGCCGCCATGTTTCTGCTGCCTTATGCCTAACGATGGCTGGCTGCTTGTTTATCTCGCCAGAAAAACCTCCCCCACATACTATGGGCACCAGTGTCTACTCGTTTACTCCAGCCTGCATAGCAACCTCGCAGTGAGCAACGGGGCAAAATGATGATACAGCAAACGTAAGGACGAGGCTCACCCGTCGGATTGGATTCTATGAGTCTTTGTGTTTTTTTAAACTGCGAGGAGATGTTTCATAATATTATGGGAGGGAATCAAAACATTGTTGAATGGCCAGTTTACAAAAGCTTTCGCCTTTAAACCGGTGCTGTGGGAGGAAAAAGTGTGCCAGAGTGGTCCGGTTACGAGCCGGTGTTGTTGTATTCCAAACCAAAGCGATCTGCACTCTATTATCAATGTCATAACAGCTTAATTAAAAATCACATTAGATGACCCCATGAAAAACTGCTTTCCAGACCTCCATACATCACATCCTGCTGTGTTATGGCTTATTAGGACTCTTAATATACATTTAATCTACATTTGTTAGTAAATAAAAACTTTTTAACGAAACAAAGTACAACGTAACATCAGAACCTCTTCCACCAAGTTAAGGCCCTGACAATGTAAGAGAAAATTCAAGAGCGTTGGGTCTGAGAATAGCAACGTCCATTTAAATCCAGTTTTATCCACCATTGGTATATTTTTTTCGTCCTTCTAGACATTGAAATAGTTCTTTGAAGTCTCCCGAGTCTACTATGTACTGAAAACATCAATATTTGTGGATTTTGTCAATCACTGAAGAATATGTTATTATATATATAGCTTAATAATAAAATATAAATGCAATTTAAATGATTTTTTTTTTTTTTGTATTTATCAGACATTTCCTCGGTTATGAGTCCACATCTCTAGCCGTCGTTTAAAGGTAATGAACATCTGTGAAATACAATGAGAAGAAGCCCCTATAAGGGTTTTTCAAGTCTAGTACTCCACCGTGTATCATAGCTGCATTGTTATCAAATACACAAACATTTCTTACTTGTCTCCCAGAATACAAGCCTCAAATAGCCACGAGCTCAGTGTCCGTTTGATCGGGCAGAAAACCAAGCTTACCGTGATTACTCAGCACAGCAATAAACCCCAAATGTGTCAGGTATCCGATCAAAACCCACACGTTGTTTGATCGGGCAGAAAACCATAAAAATACTTCCATGTGAACCTCAGCCAGCGAGCGAGATGAAGTCTGGGCGAATCGAAACGAATCCTACAGCTGCAACCCGTGTCGGCCAAAGGTCTACAGCGAATGTAACTTCTCTCAAAGGGAAATCTGCAAACAGTGACTTATGCAATATTCGCTGTTCACACTCTTTTAGATTGGCACGCGCTTGACAACAATTGTGAAACAGCACGGGGCTGCCGCAACGAAACGTCCCGAAAGAGACTGCACTATAACTTCAGAAAAACATTAATAGAAACGTTGTTATTTTGGTTTCATGTTTTATACTTTCGCTAATGAAAAATACCCACAACATACGCGCTGAGTGATTTGCGAAACCAATAAATATCAATGTGCTTACGATAAAGAGAAATCTTGGCCGAACAGCGCCACTACATGGACAACAGCAACATTTTAAGGAAATGAGCTCTTAAACAAAATTAAATAAATTAAGTTTTCAGTATGCTTTTTTAAAATGTATTACATTTGAGGATTACGTATTATTATTATTATTATTATTATTATTATTATTTATAAAACAAATCGTTGTAATATAATGGACCCTTTTCACAAGACTGTGATGACGCGTTTAACGGTCATCAGCATCGTAAATCCTCGAAAGTTTTTCATATATATACATAATATATAATTTATATATATATATATATATACATATATATATACATATATATATATATAAAATAAAATACATATATATATATATATATATATATATTAGATGTATGTACATTTCTAACACTATTTACAAAACGGGTTTTTTTTTTGTCAAATTACAAAAAAAAAAAAAAAACAGGAAAGTAAGCGAGGGGGTTTTTAATTTCACAGAAAAATTTATATGGGGGGGAAGGAAAATTTTTGACATCGCCCTTTTGAGTTACGTCCTCACATTTTTATATTTTTATTAATTATTATTTTATTATTTTTTCATTTATTGCAATCATGAAACACTATCGTGGAGTTTTTTTTTTGCTTTTAAACAAAGGGGAAATGCAAAATTTTATAATATATATATTTTTTTAATATTATATGTGGACTCTCCCATTCCTGCCTTCAAGTTCCCCTATGACAACTTTGCGTGAAAAAACCAAAAAAATGTAAAAAGGCCGGCAAACTTTTTTTGGCAGTCCTGATAAAATTTTTCTTTCTGCTATGTTAAAATGAGATTATAGAATAATGCGGCCTAGTAGATTCTCAAACAACTTTTTGCTATGGTTACTTTTCACGGTGTTAGGGCGTTTCCTGACCAACTCGGACTCAAAATTTCTAAACATTTTTTAAAAACTTGACTGTTTTCGAGGGTTCAAGAATTTCGACCCCGTTTTGACCTTTGTTTTCAAAAATGTGGTAAAAAAATATCAAAAACCCCAATACAGGAAACAATTTTTATAATGTTTCTGGTTGTCTTTCTCTTTGGGTTGTATTGGGTAAAATAATGTAGAGACAATGCTTTTTTTTATTTTTATTAAACGTCATTTCTATGTATGGTTTTAAATCCCCACCAATCTATGAAAATGTTTTCGAGTTTTTCCTTGATCCTGTTTCAGCCCACGGAATGCACGGGTGATTTGACATTTAATTGTTACAACCCGAACAGCAAAGTCAGCCAAGTTAAAGATAAAAGGGTTATCTGCAAATAAAAACCCAAAAAATTTTTGTTCTTTTGTTCAAACCCTTGCAAGAACAATTTTGGGGAGCAAAACCTTTTTTTTTTCCTTTGGAAATTATCAGTAATGAAACAAGGGAACTCATAAAAAAAAAGGCATCAAATAATTTTTTTGTTTGTGATCTTTTTTTTAATGAAAAAGGGGACAGCATTTTACAAAAAAACAAATGAAGAGCATTAGACGTGGGTTTTAAAAGCAAAATGATAAAAACAAGGTGACCTTTAGAAACTTTAAAAAAACCCCGATTTTAAAATCAAATTAAAAAAAATGGTTTCCTCTCTGATCGTAAAAATGATGATGGTTAGGCACTTTTAAAAAAATAAGTTTTTTTTCCCACAGGTTTCAGTTTTTTTGTGGTATGCTGGATCAAGATTCGGATTTGGGATTTCAGCATTTAAAAAAAAAGCAAAAAGCATATGGGCTTCAGAATAAGAAACAAATGTTGGAGGGGTAAAAAAAACCCCCCCAAAAACCCCCAAAACCACTTTTTCCCTTAAACCCTTCTGCAAAGAAATATAGGGATGGCTTCATTAAAAAAACAGCTTCAGCACCTACAGTATCAAGGAGAGGGAGGATGTTTCCATATTTCAAGTTTTTGTTTTTTTCAGTAAACAGGGGGGGAAGGGGGGGAAGATAAAAATGGGGATGGAGAGAAAGGGGGAGGAATGATCGGTGATTTCAGCCAGGGCGAAGTTTGGGATCAAAAGTAGTTTATGATGACTTCTCCTCCCGCTCTTGGGGAAACGCTCCACCCGGTCCAACGGACCGTTTTCACCTTTGGTGTGAAAATACAATTTAGAAGATGTTTACAATGAATGTGTAGTCGATACCCGAATGCTGTTAATTTTTTAAAGGTTTGGTTTAAAAGGGCTTTTTCGTTTTTAAAATATTTTAAAATTTTTTTTTGTATGGGAAAGCTGAATTTTTAGCAGTCATTACTCCAGCAATGACAACATTTCTTTTAAATGGGCAAGTTGTGGCCTGATGGTTAGAGAGTCATAGAGCTTGTAACACAGTTGCAGGTTTGAGTCGCAAAACTGGCCCCAGGACCTGTCGGGGGTGGAAGTGATTGAACAGCGTCTGCCACATAAATACCCAAGCTGAGGCCATGTTCCACACGAATACGTTTTCGTTTGAAAAATGCTCTTTTTCTCTCCTTTTGGCCTCCTTCCACACTGAGACAGTGTGTTTATAAGGAAACTGAGCTTTTTAAAAATGCTCTCCAAAGTGGATAAATTTGAAAACCCGTTGTCCGTCTGTGTTGTGGCCTGTGAAAACGGGGCTTTGAAAACGATGACACAATTTAAGTCATGTGGCTCATATTACAAAATAGATCATCCGTGTTTATACTGGTATTGCACACGTTATGTACTATGCATGCACTTTCACACTATTGCTAGAGATTGTTTTATTTGTACACTCCTTCATATCACAGCCTCCTGCAAAGCTGAGAAGCAAATTTACTCGCGAATCGCCGAGGGGTGTAGTTCTAGAATGGTGCAGTGTGTCGCGACCTGCGACGCGGTTAGTGAATTGTGAGTTCTTTTCATAAATAAAATATATAAAATTTCCTGTCAGAAAAACACGCTTCATGGTCTGTTTCCATGTGTTATAATCTGCCCGTGAGCTCTTTTTTGAGTGGACGTTACGCATGCGCAGAAGCAAATTTTAACTTTCTCAACTTTTTTTTATGCCCGTGGAATGAAGACACTTTGGAACGCAAATGCCTTGAAAAACGCCTAGTGTGGACGGAGAACATTTTAAAACCAAAAACGCCATTTTTCAAATGTATCCGTTATTAATGTAGACATACACCTGAGTTGTAGCCCTTGAGGAAGGCACTTAATACCCAAAGGTGCTCCTTACGGGCAACCACTGCTAATGGGTGTGTGTTTCACATACTCAATGGCTCCTAATGTGCTGCCACAAACTTGGAATGCAGGTTAAATACAGAAGACAAATTCTGAGTATGGGTTTTCCATTACTATGGACTTCACATCAAATTTAGGGTTGTATGATATTTAGGAAAAAATAAAAAACCTCACATTGCTGGACTATGATATTTTTTTAGCGGAAGTCGTAATAGTAATTCAGATACAGACATTCAATAGTATCAAATGTAAATACACACAGTACAGTCTTCATCTGTAAAAATGTTAATTAATTAATAGTTTTTGTTGTTTGATTAACATTGAGTGACACAGAGAAAGCCCTCAGGAACATGTAAAACTGCTCGGATGAACCCATACAACCTGTTAAACTCCATTTTCTCTTTCTCAATTGTTTACCTTCAACCATAAATCCATAAGCACCCTGTCGTTTACAAGGATTACTTGCAGAGCTACAATGCATTGTTGACAATTTAGCGCAATCCGTGGTCATTTCAGACACAAATAGTCGCTTGTCACATCTAGTGTAGCACAAGGGTGTCCTGTACGGGTTCAAAGAAAACAATCAGTATAAATATAATGTATCTGTCAAACTCTAAACATAGCCACATCCCGCCGATGTGAATATCGCGGATGCGTACACGCGATATTGATGCTGGCAAACGATATATCGTGCGCGCCCGTCACATTTGTAATCATTTACACAATATTACTGTTTTTACTGTATTGTTTGTACATGGATTAATAAATATATGCAGCCTGGATGAGCATAAGAGACTTCTTTTTCAAAAATAAAAAACAATTTCAAACATTTGCCGCCCTGTAGTGCATCTCTAGGATAGAAGCAAGATTTTTTAATTTTTTGATGAAATATGAGACAGCTTTCCTGACACACCTGCCATAGACAGCACCCGTTTAAGGTCAGAAATGTAGTAAAGGACATTGTTAAATAGTTCATGTAACAACAGATGAACGAAGTCTTACAGGTTGGAACAACATGAGGGTGAGAAATTAATGCAGAATTTTCATTTTTAGGTGAACGTGAACCTATTAACACTTTAAATGCAATAAGCAACGCAAAAAAAGAACTCGGTACAGTACTAGTCTTGCACCCAAAACTGCACATTTCTTTTCTTTATTGGCTTTCTGCGTGTCAATGGGTTAGATTACACACAAAATTGTCAAAGTGCATTTTTGGTGGGTATTCACTGTAAACGCTTTAGGTATTAACTCTTTAGGGCACCAGACTTTTTTGGCAAAAAAAAAATGCTGGATTTTTGACATCAAGATTTCAAAAGATTTTGGCTTGTAAGGGCTTTAAAGATAGAGATCTACTTTAGTTAGAAAAATGTTTGGGTCATGACCGAAAGTTTATGCGGGGTTGTAAAATATACTCTTATTATCTAATTTGCATATTATGATGTCATCAGGGGACGGCCATCTTGAATTTCATAATATTCAGGAAATATTAGACATTAATGTTTGAACTTATTTACATGTTTTTATTTTTTTTTTGTCTTTTTATCCTCATTCCAAATGATCAGAAAAGAGGAAACCAACAATAAAACAGGAGAAAGTACTAAATTATTACTATATTACTATACTATACTATATGGGAAGTCATGGCCTAATGGTTAGAAAGTTGGACTCGTAATCCAAAGGTTGCGAGTTCGAGTCTCGGGCTGGCAGGAATTGTAGGTGGTGGGAGTGAATGTACACCACTCTACTCCACCCCTCAATACCACGACTGAGGGGCCCTTGAGAAAGCCCCACCGAAACCCCCAACTGCTAGCACTCCCGGGCGCGCCGCAGCATAATAGCTGCCCACTTACTCCGTGGTGTGTGCCGTTGTGTGTGTGTGTGTGTGCGCACTTTGGATGGGTTAAATGCAGAGCACAAATTCCGAGTATGGGTCACCATATTTGGCTGTATGTCACATCACTTTATATAGTAGTAAAACGCATGTGCAACAGTAGCCTACTTTTTGATCAGTTCATCATCTAATATTCAGGACAATAATAGATATTGAATGGAATGTTTGACCTTATTTGCATGTTTTTTTTTTTTGGTCCTTTTTATCCTCATCCAAATGATCAGGAGCAGAAGTAGGAAATCAAACAGTAAAAAACAGGAGAAAGTAGTAAATTAGTACTATGATTACTGTGCCATAGAAAAAAGCATGTGCCTATTTTTTTGATCAGTTCGACCAGCTATCTGCCCAATCAGCGGATCTAGGTGACCCCCCCTGGACCAGTTTATAGTGTCTTGAGAGTATGGTACCTCTCACTGCATGGCACAGTGGCACCTACCCCAAACACCTCGACTGCACCTGCTATCCATGTCTGCCGGCAGCCCTTAGAGCATGCCAATCAGCAACAGTTCTCCTATGGACACTACGACCACGTTTTACCCCTGCACACCGCCGCATCCCCGTTGGGCAAAGGGTCGAAATGATCACTTGTTTGTGCTTCGTGAACACTCACGGCCTTACACGGTGGGCACCATTGTGCTGCAAAGATGTACCGCAGGAGGAGAAGCGCGACTATTAGATGACCGATCATCATTTCCAAAACATTTGCAATAACATCCTCATGGTACAACTATTTATTTAGCCATTTGGCGATTATCTCTCACAAATCTCACAATTTTACTTGCACGCTATGAACTGAACTGATACCGCTCCAATGACACCATGAGCTTACTTTCTCTGCTATTTCCTCTAACACTGGCATTTGAATAGGATTAACAAGACATAAATCTGGTCCTAGAACGAGGTACTACATGTCTGCCATCTAAGTAGTAGGCAATACACATGGAGATATTCCACCATATTAGGAACCTACAGTCTATTTTATTAAGAATGACTTCTTGTCCCACAATTTTGCAACTTTGTCGCTTAGAGGGATTGTAAGTGTAAAGTGAATGTAAACAGTTGGAAGAAAATCAGCAGATGCATTATGATGTATATTGTAAAATAAAGGGCAGCAGCAGCCTCTAAAATGACTGAATATCATCAATCATATCGCCCACCCCTAACGGGACCATTAAAATAGCCCCGTCGCATAGCGTGTGGTATTTTAATAAACTGTTGTAAACTGATCTTAAGTGGGCAATACTGACCTTTCCTGATTTGCTCTTATGAAGCGGATGATTTTCCTTCTTTAAGGGTCTGAGTCTGTGCATGTTTCTCTCCATCGTCGCAGCCGCAGCTGGAAGTTGATAAATTTCCACATCATAAAAGCCTGAGCGGTGCATAGTGCAGCCAGGACAGTCACCCTGAGAGAAACAGAGTGCCATTACAAACAACAATAAAAAAGCAAAAGGTACTCATTGCTTTTCCATCATCTGGTGTTTAACGAATCACATTCCGTCCCAAAAGGCTCTCACTTTAAGTAATAGGAAAAGCTTTTATAATGTCATTATATATTATGCATATTATGAGTTGAGACTGTTTTGATGGCTGACTGGAATTTTGGGCCACTTGAGCTGCAAATTTTTATATTGATGCCAAGAGGGTTTTTTTTGGTTTTTGTTTTTTTTTTTTTTGGCTACATAACTGTGTTACCGTCCTCACTCTGCACTTTATACTACTGGAAACCAAACACTTCAAAACTAAACTATGCAAATCAGATTTGGACAGCATTGCACATACCACAAAACCGCATGGTGCAAACCATTTGATTTTAACAGATTTTCCTCCTTTAAAGCTCTACAGAAATTCAAACATATTACATGACAAGGCACTTGGTTTATAATAAGTTGCTAAAAATTGCTTCTTGAAAAATTTCTGAAGAGCAATCCAAAATGCCTTAAGACATTTGCATGATTGATCTTAATTATTCCTTCCTTTCCTTTGAAATGATGAAGGAATACAACAAGAAATTTCTCCCTGCTTACCGAACAACCAGGACATTAAAGCTTCCCCTCGCGAGGTTCAGACCCTGTTTCTCTGCTCCAGCCAGCCCCCACAAGCCCACAGTGAGAACAGACAGGGAAAGAGTCAACAACCGGCCCAGCACAAACAGAACAGCCCACACTGTTAAAACCTGTTAACATAACACAACATGCTTCATAATGGTCAATCCTTTTCCTGAGTTTCAAAACACAGAAATGTGCTAATATTCAATCTATCTGTGCACAATAAAAATCAGTGGAGGTGTTTATTAACTGGACTTGGTCTGTGTAATGAACAGCACTCACCCGGTCTGTCTGTCTTCATTGCTGAAGTAAATGAGTCGGGATACATGGGAAGAGGACTCAACAAAGTAATGCAGAACCAGCAACACCAGGCCCAACCGGTTCAGACTGGAAAACACATCATTAATGGTTTAAACACGAGTGTAAATGCTGTATTAGTCTTTAAAAAAGTGTCATTTTGGAATTAACTTTACACCACGCCATAATCAGGTGCAACAACATCCAATCAAAAATATCTGACATCTAAACCTTTTGGGTCAGTATTTTTTTTTTAAAATGTATTTTGAGGGGACAAAAAATGCTCAAAAAGGCTACATTTATTTGATCAGAAATGCAGTAAAACAGTAATATTTTGAAATATCATTACAATTGAAAACAACTGTTTTCCATTTTAATATATTTTAAAACAAAATTTATTACTGTGATGGCAAATGTAAATTTTCAGCATCATTACTCTAGTCTTCAGTTTCACGTGATCCTTTAGAAATCATTCTAATATGCTGATTTGGTTATTATCATCATCAATGTTGATAACAGTTGAGCTACTACTTCATTTTTTTTGTAGAAACCAAGAGACCTTTTTAAGGATTTTTTGATGAATAGTAAGTCTCGTTTATTTGAAAGTAAAATAGAAAGCTTTTGTAACATTACAAATGTCTTTATCATCACTTTTTGATCAATTTAATGTGTTTTAATATATTGTTTTGAATAAAAAACTGGCCTCTACATTTTTGAGAGGTAGAGTATTTAGAGCAGGTTTCAGGATCAGTTCAATTTAATGTTCAAGTGAATATGTCATTTATGTTGTAGTAAAAAATATGTGCCCTGACAACCGTTTATGATGATTAATAAACATTGCTTACTTCAGAACGTAGGCCCCTGTGATGTGGACCAGGTAAAGGCTGATATAAACAAGCTGACGAGGAATGTCCTCCTGAAAAATAAAACAAAACATGCAACATTTACTTAAACATCCACATAAACACTATCCCATATAGTATGTGCATCCAAAAATGTCCACAGTGATTGTCTATTGTCATGGAACTTCCGTAAAAAGTAAATGTTTGGTAAACACAAAGCCACTGGAAAGGGAAATCAGTCCGGTCACAATAGCAGGATGCATGAATACGGTTTTCAATGCATGTTGCGCATCCTCAAACGCTTTGCTTGCTTACTTTCTTGGTCTTCTGGAAGTAGAGCTCAGGGATAGCATGAAGCCAGTAACCAAGCTGACAGATGTAGTAGAACTTCAGCTGGAACCTAAAACAAGACAAGCAACAACTTCAGCATCTCCACGACTCGTCGAAGTCAAACATCAATGATAATTGCATTTGCAAAGCAGTGTGTTCCATACAGTAGGTCTACAAAATCAGAAGAGAGATTAGAGGTAGACTAATGCAAGATAATTTTGATCAGGAGTCTTGAGAAATCTTTTTGAACGCTCTTCTCGATGAGAACCAGCCCAGCAGATCAGTTTACCAAAGAAGATGTATCTTATGAGTGCTCATGCAGCAGATCGGCAGATGTGACGCGAGATGGAATATGAACCTCCACCATTTCATGGCACACACTGAAACCCCCATCGCTTTACCGTCGTTAATCAACATATTCCATTATTTTAAATGTAAACATGCAATGCATTTAAATTCCTTTGCACTTACGGCATAAGAGTGTGCGGGTAACCGTCCCAAAGGCTGACGGGATTGGACAGGAGGTTCTCCTTCAGATGAAGCAGAATAAGTCAATTGAATCTTCCAGACACTGTTATAAACACCGACCTGGACACAAGCTCATATTTATATGAAGCAGAGTAGTGACGCTCTTACAGAAACAAGAATGCTGGCTCCCCACAGGCAGGAGAAGAGGTAGAAGGCACTCAGCTGACCCGACTCATTGAACTTGCTGTGCTTGGTTTTGGAGAAGTGCATCTTCCTGTTGATTTTCTGAACAGTCGTGGGTTCAAATTAATGGGAAAACAAATCAAAACATTTATTAGTATTAACAGTGTTACACTATTAAGACACACATGAACATTTATTGACAAACGTTAGTTGTTTCAGATAAAACATTGTAAGGTTATTCAGTTTATACAGGATACTTACATCTAGCACGTATTCCTGAATAATGGCGTGCATGATAATGGCAACTAACATGTAGAAGAAGACAGTGGCCACATCTTTCAGACCGTAATGGAAGTAATTCACTGCTGTTTCCTCTGGACCTCCAAAATCCATGATACAAAATTCAATTCAAGTTTATCTGTATAGCGCGCTTTGCACAATACAAATCATTCCAAAGCAGCTTTACAGAAAATTACGTTTCTACATTATATTTAGTAGTAGCTTATCAGTGGTGATTATGTCAAATTGATTGTACATATGGTACGGTAAAGTTCAGCTAATGATGTAATCAAACAGACGATGAACACTATTAACAGCAATGATTATATGTCGCAATCAAACAAAATGCAATCTTAAAAATTATCATAATGCAGTCTTATTAAATGCTAAATTGCATGATCTTAGTATGGCCTAGTATGGTAACTTCTTGATTTAATTAAGTATAGACAGAACTGATTTGTTTGGCCAAACGCAAACAGCAAGATGACGAATAACAGAACCAATGCACTCGATCTTACACCTTACTTTGGAAGTGAGCATTATTCTTACAAAATAAAAAGAGATAATCATGATAAAACAAAAAGATGGAGTTGTTGGTTTTTTTTTACACATATCTAGCTCGTTCTTATAAGTGGGGGGGGGGGGGGGGGGTTTTTGGGGTAACACAGTGAGTGTCAGTGCCATCAATTATCAGTTCACTTATAAACATCATTAGTAGAGCTGTTAGACAAAAACCTGTTAGAACAAAACATCCTGATAATCTTGAGGTGTTTTAATTAAAACAAAAACAACGTTACAGAAAATTGTATAAATAGACATATACATATATATATATATATATATATATATATATATATATATATATATATATATATATTATATATACATATACATATACATATATATATATTATATATATATATATATATATATATATATGTGTGTGTGTGTGTGTGTGTGTGTGTATAAAGTGCCACATACTTACCGTTTGCTGGAATTATTACGTTGTATTGCACAGTTATGAACAAAACCGCTACCTTTGATGTAATCTACATGGAAAGAAATATAAAAATGCAGTCAATACACAAATAAAGTAATAGTTGATCAGACTGAAAATTATAACTCTGGTAATAGAGAACGGCAGTCAGACTGTCACCATTCACTTGCATTGTATGTTTAAAATAAGGTTGACAATGCAAATGAATGGTGTTAAAAAATAAGTCCTGCAGATTTCAAGCAACATGAGGGTAAGTAAATGACAGAGTTATGTTTTTGTGTGCACATTTTTCCCAAAGTGAATGGTATATATACACTAATTATAATCGGTTTCTAATCAAACACATTTTCCCAAGATATTATAATTTATAGATGAGCATACAATCATTTACTTAAATCTGTTTTAGAAATGCCCTTTAAGTGCAAAAATCAGTTCTAGTAGTGTAAACGTCATTTCCCATGATGCACCAGCACTGGCGCTGATATTAAGCAAACTATTGTTCAAATCTAACGGTTGTGAAAACTCGCATTCCTAACGAGTGCTGAAGGTGTAAAATCATTAGGTTATTATCTATCAATAAAAGCATTTGTGACAAAAATCGCGAGCCTGCTGCCGCTGTGCACCGGTGACAGCGCTCAGTCATTCTCCGATTGCCACGTAACACTTCATTTGCGCGTAAAAGTATCAGTGCGGCTACAATGTTTCGTAATCATCTTTACAAATCAATTCTGTTTTTCCGTTCAGCACTCCTTTAAATATAATAAATCCACGCGGGTGATTTTTCTTTCTCTCTCTCTCTTTTTTTATCTCGCGGGCTTAAAAGTTTATTATTTAATCGTTTCAGGGACTTTCCTCTTTCGCTCTCATGCATCATGTCTGTGTGAATCAAAATTACCAACTATTGAATGCAATTAGCGCCTACGCCTGAGAGTAAAACCTACTCTAAAAGATTCATTTATATGAATCATAAATATGCAAGAGGATTCAAAAATGCTGCACATTAAAGGTAAAACCAAATAGTAACGTAACAGTTCTATATGCAGTTAAAGGAAGTGGAAGGGACGAGACTATGACAGAACACGAAAGGTCCGTTAGATTTCTTATAGAAAAAACAAAACAAAAATATAAACACTGATCAGGCTGATTTGTCATCTTTGACTCAAGACTGGTGTTAGATCTGTAAGAGCGAATGAATTCATTCAAAAGTGGATTCTGACCTCAAACATAAGACCCAGCAGAAACACCATCGCAACACAAGACACAATATCCGCGTGGTTCTGGATCACAAACTCGTGGCTGAGCACCGGTGGGTTCTTGTTGTTCTTTTTTCGGATTCCCATCTTGGTGGATGTTGAGAGAACTTTTGGTGTGTGTGTGAGTTAGTGAGGAACACGTCTTCACTTTTGTTATCTGGCAGGCACGTCAGTCTTAACGCCTACTTCAGTCTTTCTTCTTCCACCCCCTGTTTTCAACTTAAGGCACGTTGTACAGTGACAAAAGATGCAGTAGCGGCATCCGCTGGACTGGAATAAAGGAGGCGTTTTATTCATTTTGAGGTCAAGACTTAAGGGCCCTTCTTAGTGGATACAAAGGAGGATAACAGTGAAATTAATGAATAAAAACAAAAAGAGATACATGTTTATTTAATTAACATCGTCATTATTACCAGACAGTAAAATATATTTTTTTAATATGTGTATTTGTGTATTTCAGCCTACATACTTTATATCATTACTTATATTACAAAGACATTAAAGGGTTAGTTAACCCAAAAATGAAAATTTTTTTTGTATTTAAGTTTAAGTGTTTTTTATCATTAATTTGTTTTTTACTGGTTGCATAGATATCGTTTTAATTATCTTGATTAGATAGGTGCGTTAATACTTAATTTTTTGAAGTTAATTTTTTTGTTTTTTGTGTAATAATTTTTTGTTAATAATTTAATAAAGTCATCTACTTATGTTATTTTGTACGAGGGAACATGAACCATTCAGCTGAATGTCAGCTGCTTAACTTAACTTAAAATTTACACACACACACACACACACACACACACACACACACACACACACACACACACACACACACACACACACACACACACACACACACACACACACACACACACAAACACACGCGCACACACACACACACAGACACACACTTTTATGTAATTTTTTTTTTTTTATTTTATATATTTTATTTATTTTTTTTTTTATGCTACAGGTCAAAAGTTTGTAACAATTAAGACTTTTTTAAAGGATTTGCTTTTGTTCACCAGTGCTGCATTTATTTTACAAACAATACAGTAAGACAGTAATATTGTCAAATATTATTACAATAAAATTATGCTACAGGTCAAAAAATTTATTCCTGTGATGCAAAACTGAATTTTCAGCATATTACCCCAGTCTTCAGTGTCACATGATCCTGCAGAAATAATTCTAATAGGCTGACTATATTTTATTCATTCTTTTCATCAAAATTAGTTCACAAACTGAGATCAGACAATAACTTTGGATGCCCTGCTAATGTAAGATGGTCTTGTGGTATGAATTCTGAATCAAGTGTTTAAACAAGTCACTTAAATGAGTAAATATGGAGAAAACTATTGACAAACCAAAGAGAATGTAATCAACGAAAGGATGCAATGAGCCCAAAGACTTTGTAGCATGGAGTACAGTTATTTGGAACTGTTTCTTTCTGTAAAACATGTAAAGCAGCATACCAAAACAGGCATTTCTTGTGTTTCATTTTTTGTTCTCACTAACAACAGCCAAACACACATAAACACAGGTCTTTGCCAACATGTGGTTAGACGGTAGTTAATTGGTAGTTTCAGATTAGGATCTCAGCAATGAACAGAATGTGCTGTTGCTTCCTGGTTTGAAATAATAGAAAAGCTGAGGAGATTGAAAATTGTGAGCGCTGCCGTTGTGAGAATGAAAGATATTTCTTCTGTATTCAAAGTGTCAGGGAATGAATGATTGCTGTATTTACTCATTGGTCCAGCCCTTGCATATATCTAAAGAATTATTTGGGTGTGTATTACACCACACAGTAACTGTAGGATTAGCTCAGAAAGGGAGTGGTTTGTTCTGTCATATGAATTATGAGAAATCATATGGTCTAAACCAGAGACTCGTCGTCACTGCTGATGTGAGCAAGCAGAAGAATGAAAACTCTGGTAAGTTACGAATGTCTCTTCTCACAATTTGAACATTTCCTGACAGCTATTTAGAGTAAATGTAAATTAATATTATACTCGGGAGCATTGTAAAGTGACAGTTTATGGCTTATCTCAAAACAACCTCATACTGTATGATCATCGCTCACTGCCAGATAATGAAACTTAGCAAAAGAATTTTGTCCTGATGTCAAACTTACTTTACAACACGAAAACAGTAAGTACTCGATTTATGTATTTTCAGGATGTTTTCTTTAAAATAGTACATAATAACATGTTGCATTTATTATGTAAATTGCACATAGACCTGGGGCCAGTTGCATAAACTTACCCTCTATGTTAAGACAGTGTCTTACATAGACCTGGGGCCAGTTGCATAAACTTACCCTCTATGTTAAACATTATGACTGGTTTTGTGATCCAGGGTCTCTCTCTCTCTCTCTCTCTTTCTCTCTCTCTCTCTCTCTCTCTCTCTTTCTGTTTCTCTCTCTACCACACACACACACACACACACACACACACACACACCACACACACACACACACACACACACACACACACACACACACACACACACACACACACACACACACACACACATTTGTTTCTGTAAATTTCTTTCCATAGACTTATATTACTTTTATACTGACCAAACAATAATTTTCTTACCCATAATAATACCTATTACTTAAAGAATGTTTGTTTTGTTTGTTTTTCTTTTAAACCAAATATAATTTATTTTTTTTTTTTATTCATGATGTATGTAATGTATGTTTTTTTTTTCTTTCTTTGTGGGGACATTTGATCCCCATAATGTTAAACAAGTACAAACACACACACACACACACACACACACACACACACACACACACACACACACACACACACACACACAAAAAAAAAAAAACACACACACACACACACACACACACACACACACACACACACACACACATTTTGTACACATTACGTAATCATTAATCATTCATTGTGCAGTGACTTGTACTGGACAAAATCCAGAACGTAAATACATAGGAGAAATACATTTAGATAACATGAACGTAATGAACACTTAAAGAAATGAATCAATAAAAATATTACAAAAATGTTCTGTCATTCAATACAGGTTGGATAAAGACATGAGGAGAACAAGTCAACCAGCTGTTCTCGTCTAAAGGAACCAAATGTCTGTCTGCTTATTCAGCATTAACAAGACGATTCTGCCAGAAGTGTTCAGCAAATGCCATAAATCATAATTATGACATCTGGAGAGAAATTTACCTGGTTCCGGTGGCTATGCACAGTTTTTGGAGTCCTTTTTTATTTAGGAGACACTGGATCAGACTTCATGTTATCTATGCAGTACTTCAGTAGAGGACATCTCACCTGGGCCATACTGACTCTCGTGTTTGTTCTGGTTGGATCTGTATGCATACAGGCATTCAGCTATGCATGGTTCAAAGATGACAAGGACAATTATGAAGAAGATGACAAGGGTCTGTCCACTTTGCCATCTGATCGGGATACATGTACTGCAGATAGGCATTTTTACAAGGTAAACGTCATGCTAATTTATCATTTGAATCAGTTTGAAATGTGTGGACCTAATATTTCAAATATTAAAATGATAGTTCATCCAAACAAAAAATTCTGTCATCATTTACTCAACTTCATGTCATTCCAAAACCTGTGTGACATTCTTTATACTGTTGAAAAAAAAAAAGTTTTTGTCCATACAATCAAACAATGAAAGCCAGTGAGGTTCAAAACCATTTACGTTTGTATTGTATGGAGAAAAACTAAATAAATAAATAAATATATAAATATACATACATATATATATATATATATATATTATATATATATATATATATATATATATATATATATATATATATATATATATATTTATATATATATACACACACATATATATATAGCAGTTGAAAAAAAAAAAAAACTGTAAATGAAGAAATGTCTCTTAAGCAGACAATACTCAACTCTGGCCCTTGAGGTCCAGTCTCATGCAGAGTTTTAGGTCCAGCCTTGTTCAAAACTCACCTGCCTGTAACTTTCTAGTGCTCCTGAAGACCATCAGCTTGTTCATGTGTGTTTGATTAGGGTGTGAAGTTAAAGTTTTGCAAGAAAGTGGACATTGAGACCCCTGCTTTAAAATAAGGAGGAAAGCAACTGAAAATATAACAATCACACATTTGGTTGGGCTACTCATTAATGAATTATTTGTATTTATTTATTTTTGGCCTATCTGTTATTTTAAGGTATATCTGTCTCCTGAAGAAGAGTTTTAAAGCCCTGCGTTCAGGACAGAAGGAGCAGTCACAGCTTATCGGTCTTGCTACCGATCTTAGCATGCTCCGCATGTTTGAGACGTTCCTGGAGAGCATTCCTCAACTCATTCTGCAGGCTTACATCATACTGGAGCACAAGCATCGCTTTCCTTTGCAATGTGAGTCCTGCACAGATACGATCACTACATGCACATCTGTACGTAAATCTACTCATGATTTATCAGAATACCTACATTTTAAAGTTTGGGGTTAGTAAGATTTTTAAAGAAACTATAGTTAGGGTATTCAGCTTTAAAATGAGCAAAACTGCTATTTTAAATTGTAATGATATTTCACAATATTACTGTTTTTAACTGTATTTTTCATCAAATAAAACACAGCCTTGGTGAGCATCAGAGACATCTTTGAAAAAACATAAAAAAATCTCACCAACCCCATACTTTTAAAATGGTAATGTAAGTTTTCATTAATTTGATATGATGATAAAAATAGCAGATATATCACCTAAAAAACCTAATATATGTATATATATATATATATATATATATATATAATATATATTAAAATGTTTTGCTTGAAAATGTACTGTAAAAATGCAGTGACATTTTTAACTTAGACTTATGAATTTATTTCTTTATTTTTTATTACACTCTTGTACCTAAATATGACTGTGTAATACAATTTTTTTTGACCATAATCAGACTTAAAAAAATCTCTCTCTTTTTTTTTTAGATATCAGCATGGCCTTGTCTTTTCTCACCATAGCCTGGGCCACAGTAGGGACTATCGTCGCGGTTTACGGCAATCTCTACCTCACCTTAACACACATGCCTTCTGGAATCCCAACAGTCATATATCTGTCCTACAAAATCTTCACCATAAACCCCTCGAATCCTCAGCCTCACACTCTTCATCATGCTCTCCCATCTACAGTACTGTAGCAATGGCCTGCATCTGGCTGTTGGGAACCATCTGGGCATTCTTGGAGGAGACCAGCTTCTGCACTTCACGAGCCCTTGAACATCTTATCGAGCCGTTGTTGGAGTTATTCTCATTTTCACTTTCTTTAACATTAAAGGAGGAACACCAGAGTTCACATGACACTGTATTACATTTTTACTTTGTGTCACAACCTTGCTGCACCTATTTTGTTGTTTTTTGCTCAAACCAGAATCTGAACAGACTGACTACTTCCTGCCAATTCTATTTTTATATTAGTGTCAAATTTAATGGGACTGGGTTTTTTGGGACTCTATTACAGCCTCCTGCACCCTCGTGGACCTGGCAGAAAAGCGAATAAAAGAAGATGGAATGGACGAAATGGATGGAATGAAACATGAGCCAAAAACAACCCGTTTACAGCATTTTTTTGCAAATATAGTCTTGCTCATTACACTAAAGAACTTGATTAACAAAAAAAGGTACATGTTTATAGATATTTATGTTGGAATTGATAAAGTGTGAAGGATCTATGATGTTTAAACGTTATAACATGTCTGAAAGCTGCTAAGGAAGGTATGATATCTGATTTTACATATATGAAATGTTGAAGCTTAAATGTTTCATTGAACCTGTAAAAATGACAAATAAGCTTTTTCTACTGGCAATTTTTGCCTTTATTTCACCCTCTCCCATGAGCTGTCCAGTTTACAGGCCTGAAAGTGATGAATAATGACAGAACTTGGGATTTTTTTTTTTAGTCAAAAGGGCTTGAATGGAGTATGTTGGGTAGCTCCTCAAATCAATGCAACTGTTCACAATTGTTTAACTTGAAGTTTTATAATATGCGTTCCTACTTGAAGTTTGTGGGTACTGAAAGTGTTTTGTTCTTTAAAATGTGTAACTGAACATGTATTGTTTGGGTCATAAGATTTTAAATATTTTTAAATGAAGTTCAAAAATTAATATATGCCTGCGCACCAAGGCATCATGTATCTGATCAAAAATATCAAATACAGTAAAAACAGTAATTTGTGAAATATTAATACAATTTAATTGACAAAATGGCAATTAAATTTAATTGGCAAAAATCGTACCTTGCTTCTGGTCAGTTTTCTGTTAGTAGTTCAATCACTACTACAAAAATAACACAAGATGGTCATGTTGTTCTACAAAAGTCTTCTGAATTAAGTAAATACTGCCTTATCCAACAGGAGATTTGAAAACATGAGCTGAGATGTAAAACTTTTTGTATTAAAGCAATTACTTTTTTATTTGGCTGCTGTCTATAATACCAGGTAAAAACACAAAAAACAGAAGGCTACAAAAACATTTAACTCTGCATAAATTTTACCAAATTCTCATTCAAAAATAGGCTGGGGTTGTAATTAACACTGGCAATTATTGCAACATTAGTTTTAAAACTGTCATTCACATGAATATGCATGTCTGACTAAAGCAGGAAAGATATGTGAACTTTGACCCTCATAATCTCTACAGAGACGAGAAAGGCTGAGAGATCATGCAGATTGCCTGCTTCAGAGCTAATTGAAAGATAATACACCAATCCAATTGTGTTTTGACTACCAGCAAAATATTGTGCAAGCCAGTGGAGTGATGCAAAATTGAAAGAAGAAGAAAAAAGAGCTAAGATAATGAGAGAGAAGATTAAAATAAAAAAAGTGGTCACAGCATTTCCTCAGTGTGCCGTTTCAGTGAACATCTGTGCTGAGGCGGTGAGCTCACCATGCAGACAGACTGCAGATTTATTCAACGGTAGTAAACCTTTCAAATAAACATGAGTACTGCTCTGCAGGCTACAGGCCTTCTTTGATTTTCTCATGTATACATACACACATACATACAGTGGCCCTGAAAGGTATTTGGACATTTTTCGGACAATTAATTTATGCACGGCAAAAAAAAAAAAAAACAACAACAAAAAACAACAACAACAACAACAACAAAAACACCTGGCATCTGCAAACAAATGATTTCTCTTCACCATTAATTCTTATATTTCTTCTAGTTTTAACCAATTTAATTCATACATATAATAATTAGGGGTTCAAGACTATTTATGTATTGTATTTGTACTGTTTTGCCTGTTACAGGATTTGTAATGTTTTGCTCTAAAAGTGTCTAAAAAGTCAGTTAAAAGTTGAGATCTCAAAATTGGTATGATGGTTCCCCAAACCCCCACTACTTCGGCATCCCCACATGCACCAGACACTGGGTGGTGCTATAGGCCTAATACAAAACAAGAACATTATGTTCTCTAGCATACATTATTGCCACTGTATAATTAAACTGATTTAATTCAGTTTAAAATCTATCGCAAAATAAAATGAAAATGAAACTGAAAAGTGTCTATCAGGAATTTATTAAATGCGACATATTTCTTTTCACATGTTTGTACAACGTTGCACATCATAGCCAATCACACACGATTCTGTTGAGCTTGGGACAGGAACGTTGTGGAAACTCCATCCTTCCCGAAGGCGGTTTCGGAAGCACTTACACATATGGACAAACCGTTTAGGTGCATATATGAAGATTAGAGGTAATTGTAACCCTCTTGGAAAATAGCAGAAGTCTACCATGGAAAACACGGGCTCTGAGGCTATACCCGTGGATTTTTACACATTATTACACTTGGGTCTCTACAAATGGAACCCAGCCCTCTACCGGTTCTCATGGATTCATTGAGTGAGGGCCTGGCACCAGACGAGCTCGACAAATGTCTCAATATGGACTCTCTGGAGCGGTTTTTAGCAAAACCGACCTGAAGCCAGGGCCTCTCAGTGTTTTTACCCATTTGAGTTAAGAACATGGAGGATACCAGCTCCACATGAAGGCTATAGAAATGTCTGCCAGCGAGGCGCCACGAGCCAGCGCCCAGGAGGATACAACACTTCTAGTAGAGTGAAGTTGCAACCTGAATGGGCAGGGCACACCCTGTGCCTGATAATCCACAATCCACTGGGCCATCCTCTGCTTAGAGATGCCATTTCCCTTCTGCTGGTTTCCATGACAGACAAAGAGCTGGTCTGAGGTCCTGAAGCTTTGCGTCCTGTTTTCGTAGCATCTCAATGCCCAGACTGGAAAAAGCAAAGCTAGGGCTGGGTCTGCTTCCACTGGGGGCAGTGGCTTGCAGGCTCAACACTTGTTCCTTGAAGGGAGCAGTGGGAATCGTGGGAATTTTGGGCACATCAGCTGGCCCGAACTCGCTCGACAGTGAGCAGGTCCCCTACCCTCTTGATGGAGGCCAATGCAAGCAGGAGCAGAGTTTACATTGACAGAAACTACAATGTGTGCAAGAAGGCTCACTGGGGGAGACGCATATCCACCAAATTGTGAAGGCCCTGGGGCCAACTGTGTGCCAGTGCGTCCATGCCGAGTGTTCCCTTGGTCAAAAAGTAGAACAACTTTCAGTGAGAGGTTTCTGGAGAGGCAAACAGGTCTACCTGAGCGCTCTGAAATGACTGCAAAATCAGCTGGCCCGTCTGGGAGCAGACCAGAATGTGAATGGCATGAAGTGACCTCAGATGCTTTCTGACTCCAGAGGAGGTGGTGGCAAGTGAGATGCGACGGGATGTAGACCACCTTGTCGGTTGATGTACAGTATGCAAACTGTCGCAGTGTTGTCCATGCAGACACAGTACATGCTGCCTAGTAAGCGCCCTTTGTGACAGATCAAGGCAGGCCCACTGCCAGCAACTCTAGGTAATCGATGTGCCAGTGCAGGGTGGAGGCCCGTCCAAACCCCGGACACTGCAAGCCCCATCAAACATGGCCCAGCAGGTGGAAGCGGCATCAGTGTTAACCACAGCATGGCTGGAGACATGCCCTGCTCTAGGGGAGAAACGCAAGATCTGACCATGGGGTGAAGGTTTGGCAGCAGGCTGGTGTGACTCGGACCCGGTGAGTGCAGTGTAGCCACGCCTACCTCAGGACTCAGCCTTGGAGCCCGTGTTAAAGCGGGTCTCATGTGAAGGTTTGCCGGCGGGTTGGTTTGTGTTGGAGCTGGTATATGGTGTGTTGCCCTCTGAAACTGTTTCAGTGGGACTGCCGTCCTGCCCTTGAACATATTCAGGCAGTTCAACACCGACTGAGCATGTCCTTGCATGAGACATGCTCGACTGAATCCAACCTGAGCACTTCCTTGTATGTGGTGTGCTTGGAGGGTTTTCTATTTTGCCAGTTGACCCGAAGGCCCAACCAGCTGAGGTGCGAAAGCACCAATTCCCTGTGTTGCACACAACTGATCCTGAGACTGAGCTAGTACGAGCCAGTCATCAAGGTAGTTGAAAATGTGAACGCCCTCCGTTCTCTCAGGGGAGCAATGGGGGATGCCACCGCAACTTACATGAAGACACGGGGCGACATGGACAGCCCTGAGGGCAGGACCTCAAACCAACATGCTCGTCCTTCGTACGCAAACCGCAACAATGGTCTGTGGAGCGGAAACGATCAACACATGCAAGTATATGTCCTTCAGGTCGATCACTGCAAACCAATCTCAGGGATGGATGGACCCAAAGATGCGTTCCTGCGTCAACATCTTGAAACGGTAACTGGTGAAGGGCCTGGTTCAAGACACACAGGTCCAAGATCGGTCATAACCCACCGCCTTTCTTGGGTACAACGAAGTAGGGGCTTTAAAACCCATCTCCATATTGGCTGGGGGGACCAGCTCTATCGCATTCTTTGCCAGTAGGACTGTGATCTCTGCACGCAAAGACAGGAGCATCGGCCGCCTTCACTGATGTGAAGCGGATGCCGCTGACCTTAGGGGGGATGCCAGGCGAACTGAATCGCATTGCCGAATCTGATGGTCTGCAGGAATCAGCGAGATGTTAAAGGTAGCCAGGTACCCAGACACCACAGAGAACTGGCTCTATTGCTTCATTCGCCAGCTGGACCAGCAGGACCACCGACATACATGCAGAGGGGCAGCGAGGTGGAAGGGTGTGAGTTTGCAGTGCAACACTTACCTGGTTCCACGGTTTGGAAGAGGATGAGTGAGTAGGGCCTTTGATAAACACTATTGAACTGCCTGCTGCTGCCTGCTGGTGAGAGAGGAGGATGAGTGTGGTCCGTTTTTTTTTTTTGGTGTTGGTCCTTTCCGTGACTCTCCATGCCCTCTTGGGACCCAGAGACAGAAAACCGCTCTTCTGTCGAGATTTTTGGAAACCAGATTCTCCACCTGGCCCTCCTCTGGGGAAAGGATAGGAGCATCCTTATCTCTCTGTCGCCCGTCCCGAGGCCTCTTGCTCTTCCGCTCACCGCCAGGTTGACGGGGGCCTGGACAGGCGGGGTGGCCCTGCCGACTCCCAGCTCCACGGCACTGCTTGCTTGAGGCTGCTGCAGATGCGGCACGGGAGTGGGGGGTAATGCAGGGGGCCACCCTCGGCGATGAGCAGGCTGGGACGCTGCGGTTGGCAGATGGGTAGAAGCAGAACTTGCAATGACCTTTGTCACTCTGAGCGTGAGATCAGTTGCCGGTCTGGAGCTCTTTTAGAAACATCTGGATTGTGAACACCCTTGTGCAGGTCCCTCAGTGCTTTAGCCTTGGTTCGCCCTCGGTATTAGGTAGAGCCCGACCGATATGGATTTTTGGGGGCCGATGCTGATGCCGATATTAACTCGAAAAGAGCCGATTTATAAGCGATATTTTTTGATTTTGAAAATAAATGGATATTAGGACCCATTTCTATAAACTACACTTACACAACATTCAATAGCAAAATATCTGCCTGTTCTATGAATGTGGGCTGTATAAACCATTTTCCAGAAGGGATTATGTTAAAAAAGCCTTAGATTACAGTCTCAATGACTAAATTGCACATCAAAAGTATATATTTTTTAATGATCAAAAGAACACTGCATTAGAGGAATCTTTGCAGAAGTAGTCCCACACTTTGCTGCTACAGCGTTCACCTTTTTCATCCATCTGTAGGGCAGAAAGACTAAGCATGTGTATTAAATAATATCACCATGTATCATTACTCATGTCATCATTAGAATATAATAATAATAAACAGGGATTCTCCTACATAGGCAAAAAATGAGAAATAGAGAGAAATATATATATATTTTTTTTTTATTTGTCAAGCAAATAGGTAATTACCTATTACCTACTTATATTTAACTATATTTATTACAACATTTCCTGTTATGTCTGTAAAGCTGGCTTTGAAACAATCTGTAAAAAAGAAGAAAAAAAAAAAAGCGCTTGTTCAGCTCACATTTATTTACCATGTGCCCCTCTGGGTTTAAACTTTTCTTTCTGACGTACCTACTGTAATTACTGTAACTACACTATATGTTGCTCTCACAGACACATTCACAACGGACCCTATATCTTCTTCTCCTCTTCTCTTTGTGCAGTCTGAATCAAAACATCATCATGTGCTGGCGAACGTAAAGTTAGCCTACTGTTACCGGAAGATTACGGAATCAATTCGAAGTTGAATGGTTAACGTTAGTGTCATGAACACACCGCTGTCAATTTTGAGAAGAACCACATTCAAACAAGTTAATAGCAAGCATTTAGGGGCCTGCTAAAAAGGAAGCTATGTTAGCATTAGAATAACGTAACAGTTGTTGTTGTTTTTTTCGACGCACGCTGTACATAACTTGTAGTCATTGACTACACGCGCGGCCCCCCCCTGCCACAGTTACGCGGTCATTATGTGGGAAACACTGCAGATATATTTAGAATAAGTTAAACGCTTACGTTTATAGTTTGACCTCTTATTAACGTTGCGCGCTCTTCCACTGATAAACATGGTATTAGCTTTGTGGCTAATCTAATACAGCAATGCATTAGCGGCTGTAAGTGATGTACATAATATTTAGAAGTGATAATGATAGGACCGTTAGCTAGAACTACCACACTGTTTTTATATACAGTGTATGAACTAAATCTACAATCATTTCACATGACGAACGAACAGACTCACCGTCAAAAAGAGTACCCTCTCTGGGCTCGGCTGATAGCTTTCTTCTGTAGTGGATTTCTGGCGCTGTTGTCAACTGGGGAGTTGCAGAGCTCCCTCTGGTGGGCAAACTAAGCAACACTCATAACATGAGTGAAGCATTAGACTGTTTCTCATGTTTCATTGGGCCGGTATAAACGCCGATGCCGATTTAAATGCAATTAGCTCATATCGGCCGATAATATCGGCCGGCCGTGTCCGATATATCGGTCAGGCCGATATATCGGTCAGGCTCTAGTATTAGGACACAACTGTATCGCACTGTCCGCTCCCCTGGGGAAACTCCCGTATCCCCCTAGCTGCACCACTGTCAAGAGTGGTGAGGGAGGAGTTAGCAGGTCGGTTGCCGGCAGAAAAAGGTGCCATCCAACAACCTGGTAAACCCCTCATATACTCCGGGAAGAAGGACACCGAGGCGGGGCACTGAGAGAACCAGCACGGACCAACCCCAACAAACCAATCGTCCAACCTTGAAGGCTCGGGACACAGTGGAGGTTTCCAATTGAGCCCTACTCTCACGGCGGCCCCAGGAAAGCACAATCGTTATTTTCTGATCCGATTCAGGCATTGCTACAGTCCCGAATCTTCCTTTCCAAGCTACGGCTCACTCTCCGATGCAGCGATCGACATCCAGTCATCGGAAGGAGCGCCAAAGGATACAGCTGGTACTCTCTTTGTAGAGGTCCCAGCACGTTCCATTGGCAGCTCAACTGGTTGCAGGAGTGCAAGAGGAGTGATGATGCCCCCGAGGGTTGGTTCCCCAGGAAGGTTTGCCATAACTGTTACCCTCAGACTGCACGTGCTACTGCCTGAAGTAGCCCCCACCTGACTGCCACCATGACGAGAACTAGATCGAGGCAGAGGCAATGGAGCTCCACCCCTTTGAGAAAACAGAGGTTGGGCAAGATTCCGAGATGATCATCATCTTCCAAACATGAGAACATGACTCATCCACAAATGCACCTCAGTGTGCTAAATGCCCAGGCACGTGAGGCAGAGATCGTGACCATCACCCAGCACCAGGTAATGACCGCATCCAGAAATGCCCGGGGTGCTATGTTGTCTATAGCAAGACCCACATCATCTTTACAAGACGTAACGTCGAGTTTGCCACGCAAAGTCACCTTTAAAAAGACTCACCCATAAATGCTCTTTTAGGGAAAAAGTTTCTTTTAGCATGCTGAAGCGCATAGGGGAGATGGCCGCCTGCAACACAAACAGGAGGTAGTGCAGCCCGATGTGTGCAACACACTCGACATGGGCAAAACCACTACCACCTGAAGTGCTCTCTGCCAACCACGAAGAGCTCTCAAAGAGAGCACTAAACTTGTTCAGTCTACTTCTCTCAGCAGAGTAGTCAGGAGCAGAATGATGTGATTGCTCAGCAATGAAGCACAAAAAGCTGAAATATGCGCTCCACCCTGCTGCCTACCTTATACTCATGCTGTGATCAGCGGCAGCTGGATGCAATAATCGCATACCAGTGTGCATTGGCTCGTTTAGTGTCACACTCGAAGTAGATTGGTCTCTCTAAGTGATATCCCAATTTGTAAGTTCATCTGACGTGACGTTGAGAGTGACTGACCTGAAAGGGAACTGTGCTGTCCACACAAGCTGGTTTTTGGATGATTGTGTCGTTTGAGTGGTGGGGGGTGGTGGAGTGGCCTTGAGTGGCGTTTTTGGCTGATTGGATCCGTTGAGTGGTGAAAGAGCCTGGCGTGACCGTGAACAGAAGCTACTTAAGTCAGCATGAAATTCAGTCCAAGCAACAATTAATATGCAGAACCCTGCCCCATGTCCTAAGTCCCTGCCCTACATTTTTTGTTTTTTGATAATCCATTACACAACTGGATAAACGTCACGATACGGAAGAACTATCGCTACTTCTGTATTATCTCAAGAATAATGGGGCATTAAACATTAAAGAATGAGAGATGGGGACCTTTTTGATTTAGCCTGCATTGTCTGGCCAAGATTAAAAAGGATTTAAATTAAGTGATGAGAACCCTTTGGTGTCCTATACATACTCATTTGCCATTATAACTTACCATAAAAAAGACTATGAAAGGGTGTGTTGTATTAGGCTAAGTTTTAATATTCATAACAAAAGCTTACTTGGCTCTTTAGACACATTTTCTAGATTTTTATTTTTTTTGTAGTTTTGTGTAAGAGGACACATGTTATTTTTGCTATGTCCCATGCACTGATCATTAAATTTGAATATAGTAGAATATTTATGAATTGTCAAATCATAAAAAATAAAATAAAAATAATAATAAAAAAATCCTATTAATATTTTGTTAGATTACTCAATTTGAGTGTATTGGATCATTTGGTAATAAACAAAACTATATTTTTTATCCCAATAAAATAAGATGTGTATATCAATGTGATTGAGGATATAATTAATTATATTATTTTATTATTATTATTATTATATTTTTTAATAACCCTGTTTAGGAAAGGACATCATACCTTTAAGAAAATATCATTTGCATTTTAATTTAGCAATGAAAACATATTTAATAGTAATATATATGTCCATGACAGGGTGGACATATATTATGGTTATGCTTTGAATAATGGCCCATAATTAAAAAAAAAAAAAAATGTGGGAGCTCAGCCTATATGTTTCTATAGTACTTGAGTGTCTACTATTTATGATATGACATTAAGCGAATGGGAAATTAAAACCAACATTTTTTTGAGTATTGTGAGGGTTGAAAGGCACTCTATGGTGATATTGACCCATTTCTTTTCTTTTTAAATTCAGTAAGCAGCTAATTTGTTTATCTTTGTTTATCAAGTTATACAGGAAAATTGGAGCTGATCATGGAAACAATGTTTGTTCGTGTTGCATGATGTGTTTGTGGATTTGGGGGTAGAGCAGTAAGTGGAGTCAGAAATCACAGAAATTACGTACTGCACCTTTATCTCTAAAGTATAACAGTAAACACTTGCCAGGTCATTAGCCTCCTTTTTTAGATAAAGAAATCTTATACAGCAAGTAATGATTAGAATTTTATTTATGATTTTTATTTTATTTTGAATGATTTATAGTAATTTTTGTGTTTTTATTTCTTTTGCTGTATAGAACCTAATAGGCTCAGATGTACTGTTAAGGTGAATTCACACCACACCGATAGAGGCAGACCAGCACTAGGTACAGTTGTGTCACATCGCAGACATTCCAAGATCCGACAAATGTTGATTCATTCATTGTTTCAATTGGTAAGCAATGACCAACGCCAACAGGGGGTAACACAATGATCAGACAGAACCTGATAAACATGTCTGTTTTTTTCGGCAGCTGTTTGTGCATTGTAAATTGGCCTTTGCGAGGCCTAACATTTATTGATTTTTTTGGTTCAATTGTTTTTTGTGTGTTGTTTTTAAAAACATCTTTTTTTTGTGTGTGTGTGTGGGATTAGTTTTGCTTTAGTTCATTTAAAATCTTATTAGTTGGTAATTTGCTGGGGATTTGCTTCAAACATTTATTGCACTTTGGGTGCGCCCCCAACCCTGACCCTAGTACTAACAAAAACTTTTTTTAATAATTATATCAGGCCATCTGTGTTCCACAAATCAAGCATAAATCAAAGTGTATGACATACAGTTGTCCAATGAGAGCACCTGTAAAAAAGTGATGCAATGGATTTGCAGTGCACAAGCTACGATGTGAAACTCTCAAGTGCTCATCAGGGTTTTTCTAGACATGAAAAAAAACAAGAAGTGCAGTGCCATGCCGCACTGCGCTCATGATGTCTATTGTTAGACACTGGCTAATGAATCGTTAGATTTCGCATGCCAGTGATTGAGGCTAACACCGTGTCTACACTGGATGCGACAAAAGCCAATCGAAGCCATTATAATTAGTGATGCTGTCTACACTGGATGCAGCGCAACACAACAAATCCCTGAGAGTAAACCGATGCCTTACTCTATTCATGACGTATTGACACACAAGTTCAAATGACATTAGCAACGACCACTTTGTCGCGTTCAGTGTAGACAGACTTTAGATGTTGCGGCTCGACAAGTGTATATAACAACAGTTAGTTAGCAAACAATGGTTTTTGGGAAACACACCCCAGATTTATTTATTTATTTATTTTACAGTTTGTGGCCTTTAGTTTTGCTTTGTATTTATTTCTTTTCTCTCTTTCTCTGCTTTGTTATCTAAATTATTTTTGGGGTTCTTTTTACTTTGTTGTTTGAAATAGTTTTTTGTATATATATTTTTTTTCACATAGATTTTTTTGCTTAGTTGATTTCATATTCGCAATGGTTAGAAAATTGGTTGATATTTTCCTTTCCTTTCCTTTTCCTTTCCTTTCCTTTTTTTTCTTTTTGTTGTTTTTTGGCAACCTAGGATGCACCCTGTGTACCATCTGTGGGATTATGACTGAAAGCCTCTAAAACAGAATCCTCCCTAAAAGTAATGATACTGCAGCACCGCGGTGCTCTTCGGTTGCCTTGGCATAGCCGTACATCTAGGTGCTGATGAGGAAAGCCCGTTTGTAACCGGACTGCGGTGCAGATGAATGAATGCCGCCCCTCTCTGGATGAGCAGTGCAAACTTTGTGGAGAACCAGGTTCTCTGGAGGCTGGTTACGCCAGTAACCCAGGCTTAACAGTGGGAAGCCTTGGTTTGCATGGTGCACGGGCAGGTGTAACCCTGGAGGTCCAGGGGTACTCCTGGAGAAGAGGATGCCAGGGAGGAGCGAGAGCGAAGCAGATAGAGCAGGGTCTAGAGGGCAACCTAGGGTGTGCCGTATGTCCCACCCACCATGACCTTACAGGACCTTACGCACCTTATTCCCAACTCCAAGTGTTTCCCCTGGGGTGAACTGACGGTGTTGCATAAATTTTCCAGGTGGCCAAGGTGTGCAATCCGCAAAACTGTGCTCTTGGCCCATTGCTAGCAGTCCTGCCCAGAGGGATGCAGCAGAGCTTCCCTGTCCTGTAAGAGCGGCCTCTCCCTAATTGTACAGGTGCTTACAGGTTTCCTGGATGCAGAGTATAACAGACTGTACTGTGGCCATATAGCTGATCTGTCCCACCCAGAGTTCTGCACCGGAGCTACAGTAGGAACCAATTCCGCAAAAAGCCAATTTGTCACTTTTTTTTTCTTGTTTTGTTGTCTGAAATAGTTTTTGTACAATTTGTTTAGTATATTTCAAACTCATATTTGTAAGCAAATTGGTTAGAATTTCTTTTTTAATAAAATATTATTTGTAGTTTTTTTTTGGCAACCTAGAGTGTGCCCTGTTTCCCACCAACCACGACCTTACAGGACACACCCTAGTCCTAACTCCCAAGTTTTCCCCCTGGGGTGAACTGACAGCCTCACCCAAATTATCCTGGTGGCCAAGGTGTGCAAAGCACAAAGTTGCGCTCTTGGCCCATTGCTCACTGTCCTGCTCATAGGGCTGTAGTAGAGCGTCCCTGTCCTGTAAGGGCGGCCTCTCCCTAATTGTACAGGTGCTTACAGGTTTCCTGGATGCAGAATATAACAGACTGTAATGTGGGCATATAGCTGATCTGTCCCGTCCAGAGTTCTGCACCAGAGCTAGGAACCAATCCGACAAAAAGGCCAATTATTTATTTATTTACTTACTTAATTTATTTATTTATTGCTTCGTTGTTTAAAACAATTTCTGTACAATTTCTTTAGTTCATTTCAAATTCATATTTTTATCAAACTGATTGGGGTTTTCTTTCTTTTTCTTTTTTTTGCTAACCTAGGATGTGCCCTGTGTCCAACCCACCACGACCTTACAGGACATAGTCCTAACACCAAGTGTTTCCCTTCAGGTGAACTGATAGCTTTGCCCAAATTTTCCAGGTCTCTTCTTCTTCTTCTAGGACAAAGATATGCTTGCAGAAGCATTAAGTTGATATTGGAGAGGTGTTGTGTTTTACACACTGCTGAGTGTGTTAATGGAAATGTGATTTACATTTTTAAGGATTCAGTTTGAAAATTTGAAAGTTTGAAAGTTATCTGACAAGTGTACTTATATCTGCTTTTAATTTCTCTCATGGTTAACTGAAATACAGTATGTTTTTTCTGCTTTCATTTAAAATCTTACTTGTTGGCAACTCTTTCTGTCATCTGTTGTGGTCTCTACTTTCTGAAGATGACGACATGCCTGCAGAAGTCTTGATTTAATATTAAAGAGATGACCCCTCCCCCCCACACACACACTTTCCACTTACTTGAAGTCCTTGTCCTTGTATCTTGTACATTTCTTAACTTTTTAAATGTTGCTTTTTAATGAAATTTGCCCACATTCAATTGTTGGTATAAAAATCATTACGAAACAATGCATTAAGTTAAAATAAAACTTGTTACAGACAGATTGTTATAGCTGGACTTTGCGGTAATTACAGTATATCGGGCAGACTTTCAAACATTTGCCGACCCGATAATTCATCGAACTCAAATATGGCTTATCATTGAAACATGTAAGCAGTAACTTTATATGGCTGTTTTCTCTAATGCTTAACTAGATAAATGTGCATTATCTCTAATGCTTAACTAGATAAATGTGCGTTATTAGTGTTTGTGCAGAGTGTGGAAGTGTTTACTGCATGACATGGAGGCGCAGGCATCATTTTTTCCTGATAACAATGGGAACAACTTAAAATCCACACACTGTAATTTTTGCTCATACACTGTCATTTTTGCTCATACAGATCAAAGTAATACATCATTCGAAAATGGCAAGGGTCTATTTATATTTGTGTACACTCACAATATCCACAAGACATATTTTAATGTATTTTAAAATACGTTTTAGTAATATTAAAGATGTATTTGTCAAGAAACCAGGCATGATTAATTAATTATATTACTGTCCATTACAACAAAAAAAACACAACAAAGAGTCTCTTTTCTAAAAAAAATATATAGGCCTACCACTTATTTAGTGGAATGAATAGTAAAAACAAAATAGTTATATGCTAATTAAGGTCATAAGCACCCACAGCCCAATAATTCACGTTTTCTCAGTAATATGACAATTATCTTTATATAAAAACGACAGAAATCTATATGCGTCCTGATTTAGATAGCAAAATGCGAAAAGATTTAGAAACAAAAATGTGTGGGTCAGGTTTGCTTGTGCAAACCAAATGTACCCTCAAGAATAATAAAACCTGAAATCACCTCTGTGAAGACTAGCTATAGGAAAATGCTAACCATGGTGGCTTTATGAACCATAAGACATAATATAACTCCTTTGCTTTTCTTGAACAGTGAGCACAGTGTGATAGAGTCACCTAAGATATTTGTGGTTTAAGTCAGATGAAGAACTGTATCCACCAGTGACAGGAGGCATAATATTCAACAGTGATGGTGCTATACTTATAATAAAAGTAATGTAGAGTCTTAATGTAATGTGAATTTATTTAAATGTTCACTCATTTATTTTTATTATTTATTCGAATGTATTTAAATGAAAACCTTTCAGGAGGATTGAGCTCATGTTTAAAGTTCATCAGTTTTTCTGATAATCGAGGAAAAATCATATATTATACATTTGAATTTATTTAAATGTAAATTTGTGAAATAACTTTTTTTGTTATAAATTTGAATTTATTAAATGAATACATTTCTTGGCGTTTCAGCTCATTTTTATAGTTCATCAGTGTTTCCAATAAACATAATTTGTCATATATTTGTTAATATGCTTCACAAAACCTTGGTAATAAAGCAAATCACCTTACCTATAATGAACAATTAAAATTGAACTGACTTAAATGTAATTTAACTTGATCATTTCATATAATTGGCTAGTTATAAGGAACCTAGTGAACAAATTAAATTGAGCTGATGATATAATGGATTAATTAAATTTAAATGTAATATCTTGACAATAAAACTCTCATCTACATGGATATCTGTGCTGTGTTGCACTCACACAGATCAGGCTTTGTTTTTGTCTGGTGAGTCAATCTAGACAGCATAACCGCCGACTGTCTTCCTGATTCACTCCAGTTTATTTTTGCTTTACTTATTGCCATTTCCTGTAAAAGCCAGTCAGAAAAGGTCCATACAGCATACACTCACCACCAATTTGTCCAAGCACAATAAAAGTGGGGAGGCAGTCATACGGATGGCTGTTTCCCATTACAGCTTCAAAGTCTATATAAAGCATGATTAATGTGCGCTTGAGATGCGGCGTGTCTTTAATTATTATGACTTGACTTGTGGCAGCAAGCACAGATACATTAGCAGCAACAGTAATCTGTAAATGTCGACACAAGCTGGATTCTGACACTGGAGGTCTTGCCTCATAACTGGAGAATTCCCTGGAATGGGACGGGTGGAGTGATCAGTGTGGGTATAAAAGGGCACAGATCCTTTAATCACGGTGCACATGCTAACAAATTAGGCCCGGCAGTGACAGATTGGCAAAAGAGGAACATTTAATTAAGTCCAATCCCTTGCTTTCTGATCATAGAGTGGCACTACAGTTCTCCGGGAGGTTCTTTAAATAAAGTCCACATGCGTTGGTGCTGTTTTTCAAAATTCACCATTAAACAATGGTTTGTTGCGCCAATGGCAGCTGGGATTTGGCAAGGGGCATTTTTGTAAAGCAGGGATGCATTTGGCATACGTTCAGTGAGGGGACTGTTGAGAGAGGAAAAGCAATCTACGTTGTAGCTATGGTGAGGTCAGTCATTACCAGAGACCTGACACTGCCTGTTTTCATATGCCGGAGAAGGAAGGCAAAAGAGCCAAGCGCTCAAGATGGAGCGCTGAGGTGGGCTGTGTCACAAACCACACATACACACACCTGGAACTCATTCACGGATGTTAAAGATCACATACATGTAGGAACGGGAACACACACAGGCATGGTTGCACATATAGTACATGCACATGTAAATTAACGCATGCGCTTCTACACTATGCAGCTAGTTTTAAAGAGAATTATAAGGGAATATGTTTGTGCTAGATGACTACATCAGCTCTGTCAATCACATTTGGGTTTTGATCTTGGAAAAACTGGGATCATTAATTGAAAATCATTTTTGAAAAGAAAAAACATTTAAATGACACAGGGGCCTTTTATGTATAATGGCAAACGGATCCTTTCATTAAGGAATAAATGAAAACAAGCCCTTGGCTGCATAAATGGTAAATGAAAAATAAAAATGTACATTCCTCTAAATAGGTTTATTTGCTCTTGCTAATGAACAATGTTGCGAATAGAGTGTGTTTACATTAGGAACCAGCATTAATTGATGATTGCTTTGGTGTATTTGCTTCACGAGCCAAAATTAAACTATGAATGTATTATTGCAGGGTAATTCTGTTGGCAGAGATCAGCTTTTAAAAAGAGAACAGTGACGTTCCAAGGAACTGTTCAGCTTATAAATCAGCTGGCTTTCAACATACGATTTAAAATGATTGTAAGAAAAAAAAACACTGAGTGAACAAAATATTTGGCATGTGGCTTGGTCTTTTTGGAACAGGGTATGTTACCCCACAGTAACAATAGTTTCATGGAGTGTTTCAAACGGTTTTGAAGTTAATAGAATTTAAAATAGGTAAAGCCCATTCACAATGACTTATTGCTGTCCACACCAATGTCCAATAACATTCATTATACAACAGTTCTTCCTCGAATCTGATTAGCTGTGTAGCAATTTTCAAAATACACATTTTGAGAAGCAGCTTTACTAAAAAATCACGATGTTAATGTTAAAAATGTCTAAAAGGGAAAGTTCACCCAAAAATGACAATTCAGTGTTTCTAACCCTCATGTCGTTCCAAACCCGTAAGTTCTTCGTTCATCTTCGGAACACAAATTAAGACATTTTTGATGAAATCCAAGAGCTTTCTGACCCTGTATAGACAGCAACGCTACTGACACGCTCAAGGCCTAGAAAGGTAGTAAGGACATCATTAAAATATAACAAAAAGAACAACTTTATTTAACAATTTCTTCTCTTCCATGTTAGTCTTAGCTGCACGTTCACAAGAGTATCACGATGCAAGCATTCTGACGTAGAACCCGGATGCATTCTGCCTTGTTTACAAGCAGAAGAAGACTCACACAGGCATTATGGTACTGTTGTGAATGCATGTCAAAGACTTAGAAAGAGAAAAAATATTTGAATATAGACGTTATTTTTGTTTTCTTTGCACACAAAAAGTATTCTCGTGACTTTGTAACATTATGGTTAAACTGATCCAAAGATGAATGACAGTTTTATGGGTTTTGAATGACATGAGGGTGAGTTATTAATGAAAGAATTTTCATTTTTGGGTGAACTAACTCTTTAAGCTTTTCATGCCTTATACACACTTAAAATAAATGCTATGTATTGGCATCAATGGTTCCTCAAAGAACCTTTATTTTTTTTTTCATTCCACAAAAGTTCTTTATAGTGGAAAAAGGTTCTTTAGATTATTAAAAGGTTCTTCCCACTAAGAAGTGTTTTTCTTTTTAGAGTTTTTTTCTGAATGGTTATTTGGGTATTTTAAGGTGTTTCTTCTATGACATTGCTGTGAAAACCACCTTTTGGAACCTTTATTTTGAAGAGTGTAGTCAGATTTAGAGCTGGGCAATAATATAATTTATTTTGTGACAATACTATGGAGACAGATTAATCTCAAATATAATTCACGCAAAAAACACGATTCACACATGCGTAAACAATTTCACATGCATGAAACCTAATCCACGTACACACAAAAAAAATTCACGTGCGTGAAAAAAAAAAATATATTCACAAAAAGCAATTCACATGCGAAAAAAAATTATATATTCATAAAATACATTTCACAAATGCAAAACACAATTCGTAGATATACAACTGTGCACAAAAACCTTTGAATGTTTAAAATGTACGAGTGTCTGAATGTACAAATCGTCATTTACTACGAATCCACTCGGATTTGTGTGTGTGTGTTTTTGAGACTTTCCTGGCAGAGCTCTCTTCCCACGTGGGGCTGTCGTACTCTTTAGCCAATCAGATGCGAGCTTACCATTCAACCAATCATATCATAAGCCACTGAGAGTGCATCAGAAGCTCGCAGGCAATCGGGGAGACGTCAAGAGAGAAGCCCATAGAAGCCCTGGCGTTACATTTTAAAATACTATACAAAATAATTAATCAGAATACTTACTCCTGCTCACTCACGCCAAAGAACTCCCCGCTCAAGCTCGCCGTCTCTGCAAGATTAACGATGGCAGTTTGCACGCACAGCTACTAGAAGATTTACATCTGCCAGACAGGTTGCTGACGTCATCAAGCTTAGTTGAGTCTGCGCGTCAGAAACGGAAGTTCTAAAAATCGCTAAAAATGGGCTTCACTTGTCTCAATTGAGTTCCAATTGGGTCGCTGTGTCCATTTCTTTTACTGTCTATGGGATTACTGATGTAAAGGCTTAATTTCCGTTCTAATTAATCCATATTGCGCAAAAGGTGCGCAGAATTGTGCTCCTTGAATGCACTCTCGGTGGCTTATGATATGATTGGTTGAATGGTTAAGCTCGCATCTGATTGGCTAAAGAGTACGACAGCCCCACGTGGGAAGAGAGCTCTGCCAGGAAAGTCTCAAAAACACACACACACAAATCCGAGTGGATTCGTAGTAAATGACGATTTGTACATTCAGACACTCGTACATTTTAAACATTCAAAGGTTTTTGTGCACAGTTGTATATCTACGAATTGTGTTTTGCATTTGTGAAATGTATTTTATGAATATATAATTTTATTTTGCGCATGTGAATTGCTTTTTGTGAATATTTATTTTTTTTTCACGCACGTGAATTTTTTTTGTGTGTACGTGAATTAGGTTTCATGCATGTGAAATTGTCTACGCATGTGTGAATCGTGTTTTTTGCGTGAATTATATTTGAGACTAATCTGTCTCCATACAAGAATTTGAATTTGTCTTTTGATGTTTGTATTGTGTTTTATATATCACCCTACACAAGTATACTACTGTATATGTATGCAGATGAAGTTGGATACACTTATATACACATTTACATAAAGAGCTGAGCAATAATATAATAAATATTTTGCAGCAAAATAAAAAAGTGCTTTTAAAATTTTGTGCAAAGCTCCAAAATATAGTAACTTGACATTTTATGTAAAGTAAATTAGTTCTGCCTGATTACATTACAGTAGGTCCAGTGCTGGAACTCTTAAGTACAGTGTCAATTATGTTTTGGAAATTGTGAGTTTGATGAACCGAGCGGTGGAAGATGTTGTCATGATCCACAACATTAACTTTAACATGCTGCACTGTCAGAAAGCAACATGGTGGTTTTGGAGCAATTACCTGGCTGCTACACATCATCAAACGCGCTGCACCGCAGGCACTCAAAAACTGACCATAAAAGAGGAAGAAATGAGTCAGAGGAAAGCCAATTTGTATAATCCTAATTTAGGTGATGTTGGTTTAGTGTTTCAAGAGTGATGCCAGCCTGGGCAGCACACGACAGAGGCCTGTGTCTCCTGGCCCCGTCCCAGTCACCTTGCGCACAGATAGAAAACAGAAGCCGTGTTTTTGTTGAGCAGGCTCCTGAGGCGCATAAGCAAGATGGATGTTATAGTTGTGCCTGTTTATTTGTGTAGTCTGAAGGCATAAGGAAGAGTTGCTGTATGCACACAGACCTCTGATTTGGTCCGTCTATACAATCAACATCTAAACAAGATTGCAAATTATGAATGAGGAATGAACTGGAGAGAGAAATTGCCCAGTGCAGAGCAGAATTGCATGCCTATACGGAAAAGGAAGCTAGTCTTGATTAAGATGACTACGTCAGGCCGTCTTGTTTATTCTCTTACATCATAGCTCAACTCAAAACGGCCTGGCAACGGAAGCCATCAATCGCAAGCTTTCTGTTTTGAATTTGCGCTGTAGTCCTGAGCTTGATTTCTGGCCAGCATGGGTTGATGAATGCTTAATATCATAGTCTGACCATTTACGGGGTGTAACGATGTTGAATTGAGAGAGCAAAGGGAATATATTTCTCTTTTTGCAAAGAAAGTCTAAAACATCCAGTGCAAGACTGATGATCTGGCTTGGGGTGGTAAGTGTCCATTTTCATCTAAAAATAGTGCTGGGGTCCATTTCTCTGTTCTAAGCTTTCAAGAACTGTGACTCCCCACATTCACTACTGCACTGTACCAAGGTCCAAGGACGGGCTCTGAAGCCAAAAAGGTTGTCAAGGACAGTATGAATGAAATCATTTTGAAATGACTGTACATTATCCTGCTTATTACATGGCTACTCAGCAAATAAATGTTTACATTAAATATTGATTTAAGTAATGTTAAATTAATTTTACCTGTGTATTATTATCTCAAAGCTTCTATAATAAAAAAGTCCATTACAAAATACAACACAAGTGGCCTAGCAACAAGACATACAGTGCAACAATATTATTTATATTAATATTGAAGTTCTCTGAGGTCATTTTCACTACAGTCATAACTAAGACACAAGATGCAAGAGACATGAAAATAGCACTGGTTTCAGTGCCTGCTAACTTTTTCAGCAGCCTTGGTTCCAGAAGTAGTTTTTCTATTAATTTGTCATATAGGAACTTCTAAAAAGTCTTTGTTCAATAGAAAACCATAGTTTTTGAAAATCATATAAAAAGTCAAAGTTTCCCTTAAAGCTTTAATGTGAAAACAACAACAACAAAGTATTGCGAGTCATAAAAGAATAAAAAAATGACACATAAATATAAAACTATAGACTTAAAGACCAATATATTTTACGTTTTTTTTATCAACATATCTTGAGATTGTAGGGAAATTAATTTGCAGTGCTTCATGGGAGTGGGTGGTTGCTATAGAGTTGATGGGGATTTCTTTGCAGAATCATGGGTAATGTATATAACAACCTCATAGCTCACAGTAGGTCAGTCTTTATTTTGGAAGTTGTGCAAAAATCACATTCCAGAAGTAAAAACTCCATTCATTTCCCCCATAGGGAAATTGATGTTCAGCAATAACTTTAAGACAGACCTACTGTGAGTTTGTGGTTGTTAATATTGAGGTTATTAATGTAGAATTTGCGGTAAAAATTTATTACACGACACTGTACAGAAAATTCCACCAATCAGAAAGCTGCAGCTAACAAATCACAACAAAAAACATTAAATATATTGTTTATATACATATTCAACCTAATCACCTTTAAATCATATTAATCCATCATGTTTTTTTCCCTCGAAAATTTAATTTGCATGGGATTGTAGTTCTTTTTGAAATAAAAGTCTTTAAGTACACAATCTTGGAACTTTTGGTAATTTGTTTAATTTCCCTTTTTTCTTCTTCTTCTTTTTTGATTCACCTCATAGCTGTTTGGTTTAAGGCTTATAATGTTTTAACTAAGAAATCCCAATGGGAAAAATGAATGAAAAATACTTCTGGAACCAACACCGCCGAAAAAGTGGGCGTACACTTGTGCACTCTATGGTGCATGTATGACGTCAGAACCTGGAACACTAAATCGCTGCTGGTTTCTTTGAGATTTTATAATGGGGTTTTCACCTTAAAATAAAGCCTGTGGTAAACATAGCATGTGGTAAACATAACTTGATGATGCTTATTTTGGAGTTTTGTTTAACAACATAAACTGAACTCCAATATACTACAAATTGCCTTCCCTAGCTACTTATTAAATACATACATTTTTAAAAATAAAGTTTTCAGTAAGGTTGTGTGTGCAGTTATAAAACCCCACAGGAAAATCTTTAGTCTTCCGGGTTCTGACGTCATACCTCCACCATTCTATCAGGAAATATCAGACCACGAAGTGCCACAATTGAGCATTAGAACCGAGTATTTCAGAAAGCTGTTATAATAAGCGTATAATAAAAAAGTATAAGACTGAATTGATACTCAGACTTGAAGGTGGTCCCAAGTTAAACGAGTGCTCATTGTGAGGGTTTAATAAAACAAACCATTTCACTGAACACAGCAGACAGTGCCGGAAAACATATTTGTCTTCATTTGTCGTAACATTTGGGAAGATTTTGAGTGCAGATGTGTTGAAATGTGGATGACCCTGAGGAATGACAGTGAAAGGAAATGACTTTGACAGTGAAGGAGCTATAAATGTAAAACATAAAAAAAATTGGAAGAAGACACATATGCAACTAGTTTAGCGAATGATGTTGTCTTTCATTCTTTACAAGTCCATTGTGTATCTGCCTTCTATCAAGATCATGTCATACCTCCTCTGTCTCTCTTTCTCTGTGTCTAGATCAGGTCTAAACACTAAATTATGAAAAAGATGCAGTGTGGACTTACAGTGTGTGACTCCTCTTTGATGCTGGGTGTAGTGAGATTTGTTCTACATTAAACCGGTGATAATCTGATTATGGACTGCGATCCATTAAGTCTACTGTTAAAATGCACCGTGCACTAGTTTTGAACTCGATACAGGGACGAAACTCGAGAGGCACTGTGAAACATTAAAGGCTCTTTGATGTAATATTTAACCCATCTGCACTAGAGGGGAGAGCTACATAAAATGCGCTTGGGGCCATGGAACTGGACGATGTGAGAAATGGGATGTGAGATTCTCTCTTGTCCAGAGTTGTGCAAAAGCATGAAACAATAGACTGCGCCGCGACCGTTAGCTCGTCGCACAAGCAATAAAATTAAACCCTTGTTGTCTCACCAGGGAGTGGACATCCCCTTCAAAAAAATAAAAAAGAATAAAATAACATACTTTCACAAGACAGTGAAAAGGAGGAGGAGCGATATCGCTGTCATTTCCTGTGTCAGGTAACAAATGAATGCATTTTCTTTTCACTCTGCTCTATAGTGTTGACCTAGACGATGTTGCTTGGTTCAAACTAAATGAACCTCGATTTTCTTGATTCTCTTGACTGTGTGATAAAACAATAAAGTATATTTTATCACATAATTTGAAACACATTATATAGCATAAAAAGCATCTCAATAATAAAATTATTTCTTTACACAAAAGTCATTAACATCAACTCCAACCAATGGCGTAAGTTTGGGGCGGGTCTATCTGTTTTTGTCAAACCAATAGTCAATGGGGAGAGTAGTGCAAAATAAATAAATAAATAATAGTGCTGTCAAATCGATTAATTACGATTAATCGTATTCAAAATAAAAGTTGGTTATTACATAATATATGTGTGTGTACTGTTTACATTTCTGTGTATATATGAATACTAGTGCTGTCAAATGATTAATCACATCCAAAATAAAAGTTTTTGTTTACATATCATGTGTGTGTGTACTGTGTATATTTATTATATATATATAAATACACACACATGCATGTATATATTTACAAAAATGTTATGTTTATATATTAAATATATTTATATATAATATAAATTAAATGAATATAAATATATACTGTTTGTGTGTGTTTATATATATATATATATATATATATATATATATATATATATATATATATATATATTATATATATATATATATACAATAAATATACACAGTATATACATTTGGATGCGATTATTCATTTGACAGCACTAATAAAAACACACATGTATATGTTTAAAAATATATATGTGTGTGTATTGTGTGTATTCACATTTATATATGATTAATATTTTACATAAATATAAATATATATTACATATATTTCTTAAATATATACATGTATGTGTGTGTATTTATATATACATATATAAATACACACACATTGTATATACAAACTTTTATTTCAGATGTGATTATTCTCGATTAATCGATTTGACAGCACTAATAAATAAATAAATGAGTAAAAGTCATACCTTTCACAATTGAAAGACAAATGTAAAACTGTTCATGTAAAGTTTTGAAAATCAAGGTGATGCTTATTTTGTACAGATTTAATTCAAGCCTATTAAAAAGTAATCAAAATGCAATTTTTACATTTAATTGAATATACCACTCCTATGATGAACATTTCTCAATTAAAATTCATTATTTAATTTTAACTTTTGTTTAAAAACGATCTAACAATATGTAAAAAAAACAAAAAACAACATTTATATAAAAACTTAGAACATGCATTTTAAATTAGATTTTTAAATGATTTACATCTGGAAGCTCTTTTTCTTTGACCCTTGTATCACATGCAAGTGTGCAAAAGATGACTTTAATCTTTTTAGAGTAGAGCTAAAACAAACTTTGTTGTTGTGTCTAGATAAAAGCTGATCATTGCATTTTCTGCAGCAAACTCTCTCTTTTACCAACACATTCTTGAACCTCAGAATGCACACTACATTTGGACCGGATGATGTTGTAAGTGGGACTTCTGCAAGGCATTGCTATTCAGGAATGTTATACAACAAAAGAACCCTAATAATCATCCCAAACAGTCCACACACGACTTAGACTTAGACTGGGCTTAAAGTCTTTTCCCCCCCCCAGGAATGTTGCCATGGAATCCATGGTGAGACAAAAACACAAATGACATCACTCCAGCCTCAAAATCCAAACAGTTTCTTATTAGCATACATTCTGCACTAAACAGCAGCCAAGTAAAATACCAGTAAAGAGAATGACGGTTGGATCAATTAAATTGTTTTGTTTTTGTGAAGGACTCGCCAAAAGGACTCAAGCTATAATTTGAATGAAAAAATGGTTTAATGCTAGACAAAGCCACGAAACATGGGGAAAGTACGGTGAAAACACTGTGGAGTCTGAATGGTGCCGGCTGGGTGAGAATGATTAAAAAAAAATTGTTGGAGATCCTCATGTTTGGATTGCTACTAAACATCGACGGTGTCTAACAGGAAATGACTGAAACGAAACGTGTGTTCAGAGAATATCGGTGGGCACATTCATATGCATTCAGAAGTGTATCAGATCTATTTGAACTGAAGAGTCAGATTGTGATCCATTAATGAATCAATGTTGTAAAAAGGATCATGTAATTTGTTAAAACGATCTGACATAAAGGAAGATAGCTTTTGTGTGGCTTGACTTAATTCTCAATTTGTTTGCATTTTTAAGAATCAAAATGTTTTCTTTTATCATGCAATTAAACTAATTAAGCTCTGTAGCTTTCAAGAATTAAAACGGATCATAAAAATGCTCCATATGACCTGAAATACAACATTCACTTCTAGTGAACTGTTAACCAACCAAAACTATTTGAATGGAAGAAATCAGATTCTGATTCAGTAATTCATTTTGTGAACAGGATCAAGTGATCCATTGAAAAGATCAGCTTTTTTTGTCATTTTGGAGCTTGACAGATATTCTTTAAAAATTTCCCTAATTTTCCACAGACAAAAGAAAGTTATTCCAGTATTGAAACAACATGATAATGAGTGAATAATGACAAAATCCTGAATTTTTCTGTAAACTAAATTTTTAATTCGTTCTGGATCAAGTTTGACACTTAATGTTAAAACTGAAGTATACTACACAGTGATGGAGAGCTTGTTATTCATAGCACTCAGGGTATCCAACTGGTTCTCTAAGGCCCCAGCATTAACAAATTAACTTGCCATGTGACATCCACAGCACAACTGAGCTATGACTGATGGTGATTATTTATCATTTATGGACTTGCTGAAGGAACAACATCACTAATACCACCCCTGGGTCCACTCTGGTCTTGATGAAGACCTAGCTCCCCGATATTAGAGACTGAGACCTCAGGGCCAACGCAGTAACTGGACCCTTTCCTGCCTGCTGGGTCATTAATGACAGTCCCATAGCACCTGTATACAGCCTAGTGGTTATTTATGTGGCTTACAGGACCCTGTCGCATTACTTCAGCCCTGTGGGTAGATTGAGGCCAAAGGTAGAATTTTAAATCTCGAGGACCAGCGTTCTCAGTCATACTTAATATTAGCCAGTCAAAGAGCAAAAGTAGAACTGGTCAGAGATCAGCGTCACCTCTGAGGCGTGGATTTCACCGGAATGGTTTTTAAAGAATGTATCAGTGTAAGCGTGTTATGCAGTGAAACATAATCTCAGTATTACAAGAAAATGATTTTGTGACTCCCTGGTCAAACAATATTAATATATTCAAATAATAATTACAAAAAGTAAAATGTAATCAAAAAAACAAAACATCAGTAACATTAGCAAGGATCAAGTGAGAATCAAGAATGGCGATATCAGACTGTTTAGCAAAGCCTAATAAGCTGCCTACAAAGACAGCATTTTTGGGCATAGCAAAAATATTAATAGCTCTATTTCTCAAAAAATACTGCACTTGTCTGTGACTGCCCAAATTATTCTCTTTATATGTTCTTTACTGACATGGAATGCGCCCAAAAATGGTGTCTAAATAGGCAGGGTAGGTTTTGACACACAGCCGAGATGTAGCCTAGGTATTTCCCACTCTTATCCAGAAGATGTCAGTGAATCTTCATGGAAGCTATATCCTAGACTTAAGGCCAGCAGGGTACTCTTTATTTTTTAAAGACAGTGCAATGCGATCCGACTTCATTATCATAATAACTTCTCTGCAGTAATTAGGCCTACTGCTTTGTCGACGCCAGAAGTTCTTTAGAAACTACTTAAATCGATAAACACGTGACATGGAAAATAAATAATTTACAAAAAGCAGTATTTGAATGTCTGCAGTCATATTTGGGATTCCAACAACAACAATACAGAAAAAATAAGAGTTGTAAATCCTTGGCGTAATTATGAACGTATATAGGCTAATATAATATACACTTTAATTTAATTTCGCTTTCAGAGTTTTAGAACTATTAGCTATTGTCCTAATATAATAACAGATACGGCTGTTTTAGTAGGCTACATTTGTAATATAAGTTTTAATACAAGCTGTGTAAATAAAACAAGTTGAATTTCGTTAAATCTTTTTTATTTCATTATTTTTTTCTTTTAATAATAGTAATTAGTTTATATTGTCAGCACTAATGTGTGATGTAAATATTAAGCTATATACACTTTCATTCAAATACTCTGCAGTAGCTATTTATGTAGCCTTGTAGTATTGAAATATTCCTTAACTTATTGTCTGTGAGACGAGTGAATATTATGAATGCGTTTGCGGATGCAAGTGACATTTAATAAACTGTAGCCTATATAATATTTTAGATTTCACATTATACACCTAGCGCATCTGTGCATCAAACCAATTAAATGGCCTACAGGAAATACAAATTTACCAAATATAGCCTAGCCCATATTTTAATTTCACTATAATACGAAATTAAGTGTTTCTGTGGATATTATTCAATTCAGCGCGCCCACGTGAAACACATATTCCATAAATATTCTAAATAAATGATTTGATTAGTATTTATTTTATTTTGCATTTGATTTTGTTGAATATTTTGGTTTCGTTTTTAAAAGTTTTATTAATCCTCAGATGCATTCTAAAGAATTGTATTGTGCCATCACTGCGCTTTAAATCAAATTTCCGTGTCCGACACGTGTCGCCTAATAAACGCTGCATCTTCGTGTTTCTCTTTCCCTGTCGGAACAGAAATATAGGGGTTATATGACAGGGAAGTGGTTCTTTGTGGTTTGGAGGCCGCGCGGCTCGTCATGTCACCGCCACACACACTGAGCGCGCGCCGCATGTGGCACAACTCTACTGCAAAGGCAGAGGAGACAGCGCGAGAGTATCTGCGTCTGTAAAGAGAATATTGAATTTCTATAAACAGGATTGAGCTTAGTTTAAATTTCCCTCGAAAAAGAATGTAAAACATCCGAGAAATAAACCGTGTTTAATGAAAACACACGAATGTTAAACACTTCGATCCGAAATAAAGAAAATAGGGTACATATGCAAACATTAACCAATATAAATTTGCATTTCTAAACAAATATAAGAAAAAAAATATTATATTATTTATATTAAATTACTTGTCCATTTTTTAGTAATAAGAACAGAATTGCTCATCATTTCGTTTTATATGCCTGCATGTTGTTTTTATGTGCCGATTACAGGCCAGAGTGTTTGTTTAAACGTCTCTAACTGTACGTATTTTTTTTCTTTTTTTTTTCCTTATGCATCTCGTTGATGTAACATTTCTGTATTGGTTACACATGTTACAAATTTCAAGTTGTTTGGAAATCTAAAATGTACCTTCAAACTGTGTAATTAATGTCAAGTAAAGAGAGAGTTGTCATTTACTCCAATACCGGTTTTAAAACTAGAAAGCAATGACATTTTAACATTTTGTGCATACATTTAGTGTAGTAATCAAACTCAAATGTTTCTGAAATGGACATTTAATTCAAAACAGCAAATAAAATGGGATAGATAGATAGATAGATAGATAGATAGATAGATAGATAGATAGATAGATAGATAGATAGATAGATAGATAGATGGATAGGTATAAAAGTGTGTGTGCGTTTTAGCTCAAATATATTTGCAAGTATAGGTCTAAAAATTGCATCAAAGTAGTCACAACCATTTATTTATTTATTTATTTATTTTTTACATTGTAAATTCTTTATATTAATCTATACCCTATATAAAGGCTTACAAATACTACTGTCACCTCAGAAAGGTGGTGGTCATTTATTACAGTAATTTTAGATCAGCTAATGAAGTTAGAAAACTCCCTAGTCTCCTTTATAAATAAATAAACACACTAATCCCTGCGTATACAGTCTAGGTTTTTGCTAACAAGATTTTTAATCTAATCTATAAATTTGATTAAATTTTTCAGTATTAAACTTCCTATTCATGTTATTTTAGTGAATTCTTGAGGTGCAGGAGGAGCTCTCACCTGCCACTCGTCCCGGAAGAGACGGACTAATGCTCATATTTAATGATTTTCACAGAACTCCTGGAGCATGACAGCCGGCCTAAAAATCTGCCCTCACTTCCACCACAAACCAAATCAATCAAAAAGGATATTAAAGGCAATGCGTCCCAGTCCTCGTGTTTGGATAAGCTTGATTTTCACAACTGGAAAGTGATAGCCATCTGCTCAGGCAGGCTGGAGGGATATCGAGTGCGAGCAGGTAACTGACAGCTATTAAAACCTCAGTCTGCTTCGTGACTACACCAGTCACACTCATGATTAAAAGAAGAACTGGACAGGGAAGGGAGGTGAATAGGATTTAGTCAGCGCAGGCACCTCATCCACACAAAAGACAGGCCTGATGAAAAAAAGAGAGCGGTGTGATGGAGATTGACAGGTGTCTGTCGCAGCACTGGAGTTTCAGGTTCGACTGATTTGTGGCCCTTAAAAAATCCCCAATCATCAAAAGGTAAGGATGACCTCGCGATGACACGTGACCCCATCAACGGCTCTGTCTAAGCCACATCTGTCATTTGCACAATGCTAACTCCGAGTCCTATTTTCATCATGTGTAGAGCTTGAAATTACAGGAAAGAGGGGAAGCTTCCCATGTCAAGTTCAATTACACAAAGCCTTTCCCATGCCAGTTCATTGTTTATTTTAAACAAAAAAGAGATGATTTTAACAACCCTGTTCTTGTTTTCTGTCATTTACTAGAAATATGCAACTTTGTGTGGCAATTTTTCCAATATACACAAAGAAAATGATCATATTTTATTAAAAATATATAAATATAATAATATATATTTTATAATATTATATAGTAAAATGTTACAAGCTGACTTGGGCTTCTTCTTGACATCTGTGTAACATTTGGCGCTTGTAGAAACATATCCAGATGCCACTGTAATTACTCTCACTTGTACTTTCTTTAAGTTCAGGCACTAAAAACTTTGCCATAATGTTGACCAAACAGCTTTAAGTGTTAAGTTTCTTTCGGTTCTTGATGACATCACTAACAAGCATCAAACTGCCTCTTGAGTTTGCTTGTGGAGCAAACTAAATGCTGTGTTGGCAAATTTACACCTTGAGTCTCATTCAAAGTAAATGAAAGGTAAGGAAAATATACACTCTTCAGAAAACTGTTTCAGTGTTTTGACCAAACCAGTGGTAATGATTACTCTTAAAAAAAAAAGTGTGTAAAAAAAAGGGGATGGCTTTATAATGAAGCCCCAGTGAAACGGAGATTGACAGAGCGCTTGGTTTGATATGGCTCTCTGGCTTTGCAGGTCTCCACCAGAACCAGAACTTCCCCATCTGTGCAACACCTAGTGAACCCAGACGGAAGCTATTGAGGTGGAAAATACAGGAGAGGACCTGACAAGATAAAGATATCAGGAGCAGACAAGGGCAAAGTAACATATTGATGGAGCGGGCCTCAGTTGGCTGACACCAGATACTTGCTATTTAAAAACAGTGGTTTCGCGTGCTCATGGATTTGCTGCTGCCACTGTCGTTCTCTTTCTCTTTCTCTCTAGCACTCTCTGTCTAAGTCTGAAGCTCCATCCCCCCTTGCTGTGTAAAGCTGCGACCCCCTTTTACAGTGTGTCAAACAGACAAATACTGTCACCCCTATAACCACTTTTATGGCCTCCTACAGGTCTCTTTCCCAGCTTTGTGAATAAGCTCTCCGGCTAATGGAATTTCAGGCTGCACTAGATTGTAAAAGCACAATAGAATATTTGTTTATCCAATTCACTTTAAGCACTAAGATTCAGTGGAGCATGAGACATGCAGAAACCTAGATAACTCCCTCTGGCTGTGTGCCACATTTTTTTTTTTTCGCGCAGTGATAGCGCAGGACAAAAGTAGTATGTGTTCCTATTTAAACTGAGGCCTTCTGAACAGCTGAGGAAGATTTAACATGCTAAAGGTGCAGTCATATTAACTAAATATCTGTGAAATATTGCTGGCTCCATTGTCTATTGTCAATAGTGTAGCGATGTATAAAGCTGAGCTCACACCAAACAGCTTTCTGTTGGTCAACATAGAGAATTCGACTGACTGACCACAACAATATCTGCATGTGAAAATCCATCCCTGACAAAAAATTCCCAATTGCATGGATTTCTACATAGATGACCAGATTTTGCTCACAAAAATTGAGTAGAAATAGCCCCACTTTAATGCTAGTGTTATACCATCTAACCATTCAACCCTATCTCATGATAAAACTGAACTATTTTACAAAGTGGCTACTTCGTAAAAATTCGTACAGTGTAATTTAGAGGAAAACATACAATTTTTTATTTGGGAAAACAAAGAAGTAAGCTAGAAGGTCCACCCCTAAATTGCCAGTGGAGCATAAGCAGATCGTATGAAAACCTATAAATGAGATTGTACGAATCAGCCATCAATTTCGCCAAAACGTAAAATACCTACAAATTGCCCTAAGAATGTGTTGATGAACCATCTTCTAACTTGAGTTCGTCTAACTTCAAAACAGATTATTGAAGTGAACTCCACTGAACAAGTGTGGAGTCCCTCTCATCTGTCACTCAACTTTGAGGCTCCGCCCCCGGGTGTCTGCGACTGGCTCCCCTGTCAGGGCAGCCTGGGTCTGATGGATGTTGGGGTCAGTGGTTCAGCTGTGGGGTTCAAGCCTGCAGGCTTGCAGCCTCTCCCTCTCTGCTGCCAGATCAAAACAAGAGGCAGTAACCCAAGCACAGCACTCAGCTGAGAAAACTCATAACTCTGGCCCCCTCAGCCCCCTCCTGCTCTCACCTCACCAACACCCAGCGTTAACACTTTCATTCCTCACCCCACCCTCAAATAGCACCAACTCACAGGCCCAAATAAATCAAAAGGTAAGAGTGTACCACAGGACGGCACATCAACCTCTTGTAGAAACTCCATTATTAAGGTCATCACTGTCTGTCGTTGGTAAATAATGGCTCTTGTGATGCCTACTGGCTGTTTCTTTAAATGGTTGATTCTAACCCAGTAGGGGTGTACTGGTTATGCTAGCTTTTGGGGAAATGTGACCAGGTAGACAACGTAAAGAAATCATTCCCCCCAAAATAAAAAAAATTGTCAATATTTACTCGCCCATGAAATGTTCCAAATCTATATGACTTTCTCATGCACAACACAAAATGAGATAATTTAATGAATATACAGTATAAGGTAAATTCAGTACAAATGCAATACATTGTGACTCACTTTAATGCTTAATAAAGCACCCAAGAGCTGTGTAGGGGGTAACACATTACAAATAATGCGAGTTACGTAATTAGATGACTTTTTTCAAATAACTAGTTAAGTAATGCATTACTTTTTAATTTACAAGAAAATATCTGAGTTACTTTTTTTGTACAAGTAACTCCTAGTTACTTTGTTTTCCCATTTATTTACTGACAGCTCTCCTGTCCCCAATGTTGAGAGGAATTGTAAGTACAGAGGTGTATTCTGTGTAAACATTCAATCCAGAATGGTTTGACCTGCACTCTCTACTGTACAGACGTGAATTTACATTTCCTTCAGCCAGAGGCTTATTCATTTCACTTTTGGTGCTTTTACGTTTGCCAAAATATAACTTTTATTTAGATTCATAACAAACAAGCCAGCCCAACCCAGATTTAAAAAGTAACGCAAAAGTAACGTAATGCATTACTTTCCATAAAAGTAACATAATTAGTTACTTTTTTAGGCAGTACGTAATGCATTACTTTTAAAAGTAACCTTCCCCAACACTATGCAATAGTTTTGGTAAAAAGTACCAGTAATTTACTGTGCACCAACATAATAGGTGCATTCTGCCACCTACTGGACTGGAGTGTGAAATAAAATATTGCAGTTCTCAGAAGTGTATGTCATCATAGTTCGGTAATCAACATTATATAGTGGACAAAACAAATATAATTTTTGAATGTCCATTTGTTTCAGTAGAAAAAGAAAAAAATCCACAATAGCATTTCTATAAGAAATATTGAGAGATTATGAATTTGCTTTCACTCCCTTGGCCATTCTTTTAAAAAACACTCATGCAGCATTAAGCAGTTTTCTGTAATTTAATGCCAAGGTAATATAACACAAAATATGGTGTATAGTGTCAAATTTTTCACATTTTAAAAAACTGCAAAATCACAGCCTGTGAAAAAAATGTCACAGTCTGGGATGCAACTGTTGAAATTACTTAAATATTGGGTTGTTTTCCACCAAAACCGTTCAGAACACAAAAACAATCACATATATATGGTCCTTAATGTCCTTTCCCAATCTCATTCCTGTTGCTTGTCTCTCACCAAAAACTGCTGTCTAATTAGACAAAAAGGGCACAAGATATAAAAAAAGAACGAAAACTTACACTTGATTGGTATGCTTTAAAGAAACTGAGCTTAGCTGGCAAAGGTGAAGCTTAGAATTGGAGTAAAGCTCACAATCACAGGGAAAGTTTGACACTTTGTAGAAGTTTCCGACTATTACAATTATGAGTATTACTGTCACCCCTGACCATGCCAAGAGAGAAGGTGGAAATGGCAGCAATCAGGCCCCATTTTCCTCAAAGCACGAAGCTGAAGGCTGGACACATCCCACAGACACCTTTCTCCATTATGACTGAAAACACACACTGTATCTACCCTCTGACAGATGGAGACAAGTCAGCCGGGCCCACAGCAATGTTACCAAAATTGTGCTGGGATTGTCTAACAATTAAGATATCAAAAGAGATCACTCTAGCTTATTGACAGCTGTTTCAATTGTTTGCACCTGTTTCTCTTGTGTGCACATGTGTCTGGAGTGGATTATGTTGACTCGTGCTGGCCACATTTCACCTTTCCACAAGTGATTTACCCCTGAACCATCTTCTCAACCCTACCCAGTGATGGGAATCTAAGGAGAATGTGCCGCAGCTAACTGCGGCATTAGTCTATTGTCTACACTGACAATTGTCGTTCCATGGGAGTGTGACAATGTTTACATTAGTTGTTGTGGCCTTTAAATAGATGCTCTATTTTGTCGGAGCAACCTGCTCCTGTTGTCACAGTCGAAAAGCAATTCATAGGTATCACTTGCAGAGTGGCATGCATTGTCATCCACAGGAAATGCTCCTGGGGTTGTGACCATTTCGGTTAGCTGAACTGACCGTTGGTCAGAGGAGCCGTTTCACACCCTTTTCGACAGTATGTTTCCTCTTTGCTGGGAAACGACATTGAAATTCCATTGGATCCAGCAGAGTGCATGTCTCTTAATGGAGAAAGAGAGAGCTCTATATGTAAAGAGAATAGGAGAGGGGGTTGTCGAATCCCAGGGGTCTTTTTTTACATTTGTGATTGACTTTTCAGCACACTTGCAGAGGATCTTGATAAGCCTGTGAAAGCTGAACTCTCAGACAAGGCTGGAAAGATAAAAAGACTCATTGTCCTACTGGCTGCCGGTGCCCAGTCCCACTGGAAGCCACTCTAGTTCCTGGGTAGATGGGGAAGAAACAAAGTAGAGCTAATAGACCAATCCAAAGCCCAGCACAACAAACCTGTTATTCTCTCTTTTTCCTTCTCACTGAGCAAATCACACTGTTCCAAAGACACCTGGCCAGGTCTGCTGAGTTACTGAGCACAAATAAATATTTGATTATCCCCCGATATTCTTTTATTGACAAATACAAACAGTCAGAACTCATTCAGGCCAGTTTGGGAAAAATCTAGTTTTTAAACAAGTTCTTTTGGTATTCATTTTGGTTTATATGGTTTAGAAAAACATACCATTTTCAAGAAAAGCTTACTTTTTTTTTTTGTCTCATGTGGGTTAACAATAGAGTGAAAATTTACCTATACCCTGAATATGCATAAGTATATCCTAAATATTTATATATAGGAATAAAGTTTAAAGACGTTTTCAATGTAAAAGGTTTTTAAACATAGATAGAAACATTACTAATTAAAAAAACAAACCTTATAAATTTTTCTAAATGCAAATGAGTAAATAATAAATATGATAATTTTTTGAGCACCACATGACATTTTACAGTCTGATCTAACCTGTCCAAATCAGAAAAAGGGTGACAGTTTCTGTATTTTTTAGAGACTTATTGACCTTGACATCCAGTCACAAATGTCTGCAGGGGTCCTTATCATTTCTTATTTTAAATATAAATAGTATTAATCAGTTTTGTTAAAATATTTGATTTATATATATAAAATAATAATAATAATAAAAGATCACGCCAAACTACTTTTCTTTTCAAGAATTGAATTCTGATACTTAGACAGTTGTGCCATTTTGCCCTCCAAAAAATACCACATCGCATGAAATACATTTATTCCATGCTAAGTATACTAAAAATATATTTACCTAATAAAAATACCCTGCAAGTACTTTTAGAATACTAAACTGGTATACCTAAAGTCTGCTAAATTGGAACAACTAATTTTGTACTTAATGCACTTTTTAATGCAGGCCAATTGTGCAGAAGTAGTGCTGAAGTCTAACTAAAGATATACTGAAGTATATTTGATTGTGCTAAAGTGAAACTATTGCAAGTATACTTCAGGAACACTTTAAATATCTTGCATTTAAAGAACGATATTATACAATGATCATACAATCTTCATGTTTTATGCTTAATTTTAACAAATGTGCATTGTGCACAAGTAGTACCCCAAATAAAGTTTAATGATAATTTTTTTAATCAGTAAGTCTTGAGCGATGTATCAGTATATCAAGATATTAATAGATTTCAACTATAATATGCATTTTGAATATATTACTTTTTTATTTATGTATTTTTTTTATTTTACTAGGGACATAATACATTTTTAATACAGAAATAAAAAATGCTGATCAGACAAAAGGTGTGTTCAAGTCAATGTATGTAAGAATATCATATTTAATGTATTTTCTGAATAAAAAGATTTGATAAAAAGTAGCATCACTTTATTGACCCAGATAGAGAGTCATTGCTAAGACTTGGATTTCTGCTGAGTGTGTTGAAGGTCTGTGAATGAGACAAGCTGGCTGTTTGCGTACGTGAGTGTGTGTATTGTTAACGGACAGGTGGCGAGCATCTTTGCCTTTTGTCCATGAGTCTCTGTCTGTGGGGGATAGCAGCTCCAGCTGGCCAGAGGACATAATCACCTGGCTGTTAGTCGCTGACGTTAGATCAGACTCGCTTGCTCTGCCTCACCAGCTGTAGGCTCTCGGGAATGCGGTAAACAGTCCCTGGTTGCCTCCTGTCGGTGTGTACAGGATAGAAGAAGGGGGGTGTTAGGACACAAAGACAGGACAGAGTAACACTGAGAGAGTGGGTTTTTTTCAGTCTTGAAAGAGAGCCAAGAGTCAGAGGGGCAGTTTCCTGAGACCAATAGCTTCCTGTGGGCACCTCATTCCTGAGATGAACTCCAAAGCCATCCTAAAAAACTGAAAGAGAGAACACAAAGATATTGGCAGTGTCAGGGTTGGTAGGGAGTAAGATGCTTGGCCTTAGTACCCGTCTCACTTATTTACCCATGCTTCCCCTCAGCCCTCTGAATCAGATGTTATTCTGCTCATTGTCAATAAAACTATTAGAAGATTTAAACACTGTATATGCATTTCCCTAGTGGCCCAGATTAAAAGTGTCCTATGGAAATTCTGATGTTAATCGTATTCTGTTTGTATATTTACAAACTAATGTTTTCCAGACACTTTCCTATGGAAGAATGGACTTATGCAAACAGCTTGTATAGTATAGTATAGTATAGTATAGTATAGTATAGTATAGTATAGTATAGTATAGTATAGTATAGTATAGTATAGTATTTTTGTTTTTTGTTTGTTTAAAATATACTAGTAGTGAACATTTGAAGTGGATCAAGACCTTTCATCAAACTTGTCCTAAAACCTAAAACAAAATGCATTCTTGTTTTATACGACAACTCTGATGAATGTTTTTGATCCAATTCAAATGATGACTACTGTATATACTAAATATACGATATGATATGATACTATACTATACTATACTATACTATACTATACTATACTATACTATACTATACTGTACTGTACTATACGATATGATGCGATACTATACTATACTATACTATACGATATGATGCGATACTATACTATACTATACTGTACTGTACTATACGATATGATGCGATACTATACTATACTATACTGTACTGTACTATACGATATGATGCGATACTATACTATACTATACTATACTATACGATATGATGCGATACTATACTATACTATACTGTACTGTACTATACGATATGATGTGATACTATACTATACTATACTGTACTGTACTATACGATATGATGCGATACTATACTATATTATACTATACTGTACTATACGATATGATGTGATACGATACGACACTATACTATACTATAAATTAAACTATATAGATATATAATTATAACTATAATTATTATAATTGTTTAAAATAATTTCATTTAATAGTTTAAAAATAATAACAGGTAAACAGTTAAAAATTGTTTATAAAATCAGTAATATGAAAATATATAACAAAAATATTTGCCGTATTTATATTCATTTATTTTTATATATTATTGTATTATAATTATTTACAATATTTTTTTTAAATAGTAATATATTATTCTTGTGTTTCTCAGAAATAGGAGCCACTGTCTTTAGTTAAAATAAATATTTTATTAAACTAGTTTCCATATTAAAATGAATTACTTAAACTAAAATACATTTAAATAAAGGTTTAAAGCTATAGCAGGGAAAATGCTCTGGCAAAGTTCTTGTTTGCCAGCAATCAGCAATAGATGCCATGTCAGACAGGTAATAGTAGCCAATCACCTGAGAGAACTATTAAGTCACATGACTTTTTTGATGCGTATCTAAGAATTTAATTGTTAAATGTGATTTAATTTCAGTTTATACACATAATACAAAAGCTGTACATTTTTATGTGAACTATCCTGTGAAAATATATTTTTATGATATTTATTATATATTTTTATAGGGGTATACAATGTGTGTTCTTTGTGAATTGGCTGTTTTATTACAATGACAGGCAACAACTTTAGTGCCACGGCACATGTCAGACATTTTCAGGGCCCTTTCCATTGTGCCATATGTCATCTCAGGCTGCTGCTTAGGAATTAATGCTATTAATGGCACGAAGGCCTCCTCAGAACCCTTCTACTGGATAATTGATCACATAATGACACATGAAGTGGTTCAGGTTTTAGGCTTGGATGGCGTTACTTGGTGATATCCAAATAGGATGCTTTCCTGAACCAGAATTTGCCTCTAAAGTACTTAAATAATTGAGTTGGAACTGTCACCTGCATTTCTAATCATGAATCATTTCTTAGGTTTGCGCTGCGTTTATAATTATCGTGGGATCCCGGGAGAAGCGTGTACAAAATGTATGCCTTCGGAAAACTCTATAAACTGATCGTGTGACTATCAACATTAGTACTAATGGAAAGTCCAGCGAGACAAAAAGAGAGATGTCAAACATTCATGATAATAATTCTGGAAGTGGAGAAACAAACAGAGTTGGGCAGTAATTATGGCGAGAGCGCTCTGAAGAAACCAATCCAGTAAATGAGAAAAGTAATAAGCATTCTTCGCTGGCATGGCCGTGTTTATAGGAAAGCAACTCGTGCATGTAAAGAGAGAGGAATGGAAGTTTTTGTGGAACAAAGCCTTTTAACGGCCCCTTTCTTCCTTCGGAGAAAATCTTTCCACATGGCGGTCGCTCATCGCCAGGCAACTTGACATCCTGACCTCTAACATTTAATTTATTGGTCTTCATTTTATTTGAATGTGAAGAGCCTTTTGCTCTCTTAAATTAATCCAGGTTAATTTGGCCAGGCCTCCTTCCCACCCAGTATGAATGGCCCCTCTGTTGGCCTGGGCTGTGGTTGGCCACCCAGTTTTATGAGAATCTGCAGTGAATTAGAAAATCTGTCAATGCGGGGGAGCAGCCGGCCGCGGATATGCCGTGTCATTCCACCTGTAAAAGAAAATGCTCTTTGTCCATTATCTCCCAGGCTTACCTGACATGAGTTAACCCAGAGGTCAATAACATCTGTGGAGCGTTGCGGGAATCGCTGGGCTGGAGAGAGAGGAGGTAAGAGAGAGCATTGTTGCGGGCTGCATGCATGGATTCCACCTTGCCCACTAACTCTGGTCTGCTGGATGCACAAGTGCCTCTGAGAAATTTCCCTGACTCTTGGAGTGGCCACTTATTCAAATGGCGTAAAAGGGCGTTCAGGCATTGTAAGCCACTATGGCAAGACGTTATACCTTTTATTTATGTATAGATTTTATGTTATATTATACAGAAGACATGTATTTTAATACATGACAATTGGAATATATATATATATTCTAAATATGTTTTATTTCATAAATGCATTTCTTTTCATTTAATTTTAATTTAGTATTTTAAAATGTGAATTATTACAATCATTTAAATAATCATACTAATTAATTAATAATAAATATTAATTATTTAAAAGATTTTACATTTATTAAATACATAGTTTAGTATTAAGGTATTAGTATTTGTAGGATAAAGAAAAAATAATAATATAATAATGTGTATAAGATATATTTGTTATTAATAATAATAATAATATGTCTTAATAATATATATTAATATATTAATATATTTTATAAATGTATTTATTTTAATTTAATTTATTTATTTTTAATTTAGTTTTTTAAAATGTGAATTATTACAATTATTTAAATAATCACAACAAATATTCAGTAATAAATATGAATTAATACAATTATTTTACATTTATTAAATGGTTGTAATGAATTGTTATAATTATTTAATAATTGCTGATTTAGTAAAAATTCAAAAATATTTGTAAAAATGTAAAAAAATGTAAACCTTTCTTGGCAAGTGTGTTTAAACTAGACCATTAAAGCATTATTTTTGAATGTCAGTTGTATCTATCCTTACTGATCATGAGTGTCAATAGTGGAATGCCAGTCAGCGAGGGGTTATGGGAATGTTAGCAGGAAGTGTGTGTGTGTGCGTGTGTGTTCCCCTTTCACTGGAGCAGCTGTCCAGTGCTGGTCTGATGGCCCGGGGACGGCTGTGATTATGAGCTGGTAATTGAAGGACTGGCATAGTGTTGCTCTTCCTCTCTGCTTTCTTCCAAAAGTAATTACTCTCTTCCAGAGTTTGGCTTTATAGTAAAACATGTTCTTATTTAATGATAAGTGCCTCTGAAATTTGTCCATTCACATCGAGCGCCTCCATGTTATTACAGAAATAATTTACAAATTGCTGGAAAGTATTTACTTAGGACTTTTTCCAAGACAATAATAACGATGTCAGTCAGGAACTCAACTTTCTTATGACTGAAAAGGAAAGTATTTGGTTTGTGGTCGACAATAATACTTGCAGCGTTACGTCAAAAGTACAGGAACACACATAATAAATGTTTCTAGTCAAACAAGCAAGTAACTCAAGCAAAAAAAATGGAGCTTTAATGATACGAGTATCATTTGTAACATCACCGGTGTTGTCCACAGTCTTCATTGGCCCCATTAAGAACATAAACAAATGAAGGAACAAACAAAGAACACATTGTGGGATTTTCAGAGTTTTTTACGTGCCTATACTAGTCCAGACTGATTTGCATGGTAATAGACGGCCATGTAAATGTTCTTTCATGGACAACAGAAACACTCACAGGTGCCCAGTTCACGTGCATTAAGGCAAAATACATGCATTTGTGTTTGTTTTGTGAGTCTGTGTGTACGTTTATGACACAGTGTCCGTTTTTAAATCTTTTAAAGCTCTTATATTGAATTTTTATTTCGTTTTCCACGTTTCCCCCATTTCAAACAAGTCAAGCGAGAGAGGTGAAAGGATTTGCCTAATTTGAGTGGATATTTCCGAACCATCCAAGCGTTTTTCAACAATACCAATCACCCAAGACGGACAGCTTTGCATTCATTCGGCTATACGCGGAGTGTCCGTAAACAAAAACTCGCTCGTAATTACCCAGCTCTCTGCATCCGTGCCAGATCAGATGAAGTAAGCCAGCAAACAATAGCAAAGACAAATGTCTTGAATAAAGGAGGAAAACATGTCGTTCTCGTTTAACCCAGACGTGCACCGCAAAAACAATGCTAATCAAGTAGCGCTCCCATCTGTGCCACAAGCCCTCGATCCTTTTCTTGGAAAACTATGTTGTCGCTACATTCATTAACTGCCACAGCAGGGAAGGAAAGCAGGAGAAAGCATGTTTGCCAAGCGGATCACCTGTTCTTCGACCAAAATAGGACACAACTTGAGATTCAATTTTAGCAGCCTGAGAGATTGGGACAGTGTGAGTGTGTGTGTATGTGTATTTGTGTTAGTAAGTGCAGACACATACAGTAACAACTCATACTGAGTGACAGTCACAAGCTGCCCCATAATGCTTTGCTCCTGGCCCTGTTTCTTCGTACCTGCTCTGGGGTGCTGGGCCTAATTATAGTTGACCGCAGAAATTTCCACTACTTTTATAACGAGACCTTCCTGCTCTGATTATAGGTCAGGTCAGCTGTCAATCAGTTCATTTCGGCTGAGCAGAAGACCATCAGACCTGAGTGCTGGTTAACGCTTTATGTGATTAAAGGGAGTATAATGTAAGAAACGGAAATGGAAACGGAATTATTGAACAGTATGAGTATCCGAAAATTCATCAGAAGTGTGTCGTGCCTGAGTTTTGCATTGTAGATGGTCATGTAAATGCAATGACATAAAATAAATATTTATATTTGTTCCTCTTGTAAATGCAGAACTTTGAAAGTAATATCAGCCAGCCGAGAGCTCATGGTAGCGCTGTAAAATACAAAATGACAGGAGGGAAGATGGCTGTTTTCAGAACGCATACATTCTTCAACCTGTGAATCATAGCAGATGGCAGACTCTCTCAGCATATGGAAAACATATCCCCCGCTTTCTTCACCCCTTACAGACCTAATCGGTTCTGAAGTCCTGGAGTAATGCGGTTCTCAATTAGGCCTACTCTCATTAAGGAATATTGCCATTACATGAATCAATTTCTCATGGTTGTTTCGCTGTCAGGCTGGAGTGAGTGCATGGTGGAGCTGGGCTGGAGAGGGAGCCGTGTGTAATTCGACTACAAACAGAGTAGAAAAAGAATGAAAATGCAGATTACAGAACCACACATGATTACAGAGACTGTCCATATTGGAAATGCCATAAAAACAAGGGTGAAATAAGATAAACCTTCTTAATGTTTTCTTTTTATTCATCAAAAGTTAATTATTCTCCTTTTTTGGAGTGTGCTTGGGGGAAAATATACCTGTAGCTCTTTAAGTATGGTTTGAAGGGAACAGTATGTCCATAACAGATATTTGATATTTCAAATATAGGACAATTTGTAAAATCAGCAACTCATTTAAATGAATTAAATAATTTGAATTTTATATTTTTATTTTGGAAAGACGTGCTCATCAAGGCTGCATTTATTTGATCAAAAATAGAGTAAAAAGTAATATTGTGAAACATTATAAAAAATATATACATTTGAATACATTTTTAAAATGTAATTTATTCCTGTGATGGTAAAACAATTTTCAGTAGCGTTCAGTGTCACATGTCAAAAATCATTCTAATGTGCTGATTTGGTGCTTAAGAAACATTTATTATTATTAGCCATGTTGTAAACAGTTGTGGTGCTTAATATTTTTGTGGTGATTTTTTATTAATTAATTAATCCCCCCCCCCCCCCATAAGTTCATAAGAACAGAATTTATTTGAAATCGCTTTACTGTCACTTAATAATACACAGTTTAATGTGTCATCGCTGAATAAATGTATTAATTTCTTTCAAATCAACATTTTAACGATAGCGTAGGCTGTATATATATATATATATATATATATATATGTGTGTGTGTGTGTGTGTGTGTGTGTGTGTGTGTGTGTGTGTGTTTGGATTTACTCAACCCAAACTGACACCATTTTATGCATTATTTGTAATTAGGCATAATTTAGTAAACTCTCAGGATTTTCACATCTGACATTTAAGGTAACAATAATCTTAAGCAAGTAACATGACTATGTTTTAAATGCACTTTATATTTAGGCACAACTTATGGATATTTAGTCAGTTCTATAGCTTCTCCCAAACACTAGCAGACAGCCACAGGTATGTCTAATGGCTTCCTTATATAACAACACATTGTGTTGAAAGGTCACAGTCACCCTCATAAACACCGAGGGCTTGTTGAGGTCCCAGCTGCCTGATGCCTGGAGCTGCTCTGACACTGATAGCACAGAGGTTACTCCTCAGGTGGGTGACACCGACACTCCACTGTCAACTTTACTTTGTTCCACAGTGCATCTCCACCTTTCACCTGGGGGCCCTTTCCCAGAGCTAGCCTTTTCACACCGTGCTTCAGCACAATGCGACCCATGCCCTCCGGACGCCCACACACCCCTCGTCTTTGTTACAGGCCTTTCTTTGCGCCCGTACAGGTGACACGCTGATCGATTGCGAATATTTAAGAGAGTCGCTGATTATGTGCAGAAGTGCATGGCCCGGAGGACAAACGGATGATAAAGGACAGCGAGTGATGGCATTGTGTGGCAGCGCATTCGCGTGACAATGCTCACAAAACAGACATTTCGGATTACATTTCCGAGCGCTGGGCATGTGGGATAATTACAAACAGATCGGCCATTTTGATTATATTAGTAAATGTCGCACTTGAACTATAGTTAACATGTGACGACCTTATGAAATCAAGGGAAAATGTCATCACAAGTCATCTTATTATTATTACTGTCATTCTGTTTGAATGCATTTGAATAGTTAAGAACAGAGGAATGATGAAAAAGCGGCCGCTTCACAAAGGACGCAATCATGATTTTGATTATAATGTTGGAAGGGTGAAATATTGGTCTTTTAAAATCAAGACTCCCTCCAAATGTTGCTTAATCTCAGGCTCTTTGGACACTAATTGGACTATAACTATTTTTTTTAAGCAACATGAGATGAAATATCATGCTTTCGCTCATCTCTTTACGTAATAATGCTCATAAAGTGGATATTGCTTGGAGGCCTGGATTGTTGGCTAAGCTCTGGTTTAGATGCATTCTTTTGGGCCTGCATTTTAGTGTCTCCTTGATGCATTTTCCTCAAAACGGCTTATCCACAACTGGCTCAGGCGAGGTCGGTGATGACATTCCGCCTCTGAAGTCCAATCACTTAAAGTCCTGTAAACACTGGCTTGCTTTTATGTAAGCATAAACTACACAGTGGGTACCGTCTAATAGTGCATATCAATTGCTATTGGAAAAATGAGGGAAGATTACGATTTTAGTCTCTAACAGGCCAAATAAACAGGATCGGGATGATTAGGACCAGATGTGCAAGTTAGAACATTCTAGAAAAAGACATCAGCATGCTAGCGTACCTGTACCAGTTTTACTTCATGATTATTAAAATGGTATACTGTAAAAATAAAATTGGATAGGATTTACTTTGAAATAATTGTTACTTTTTTACTAATTTCACAAATAATTACCTTGGAGGTTATAAAGAAAAAGAAACACAATGAATTAAAAATGACATTTTAAAAAAAAGAAAGGCTCATTTTTGTTTTATTTTGAATAATATATAATATAATATTTTTTACATAATATTTTTAAGTTTTACATACATATATATTTTGTAGTTCACATCAATATGGTCATAATTTACTCTGTGCCAAACTTTATGAGAATAAATGATTTGAAAATATTAAAGACTTGCTTTTGTTCATTCAGTAAAAGTCAATGGGGTCCAAAACAACAATATTGGACCCAACTGTTGACTAAAAATCAGACAGACAAAAAAAAAAAGAAAAAAAAAGATATTCGCTAAATATCATCTTTTGTCCTACAGAATTGTAATGATATGAGGGTGCATAATTAATAATAAAAAAATTGCCTTTTTTTTGTGAACTATCCCTTTAAGGACTTATTGTGTCTAATAGCTTTTTAAAGGATGTTGTTTATGCAAAGGCAGAGGAGCATGTGAACCATTTGTGTTTCTGGATGTTTTGTGGTAAATCCTCCCTCGCTCATCGCTGATCAGATCTGACAGCATTTGAGTTACTTGCAAGATGACGTTTGCAATTGGTACAACAGTTAAAAATTAGGATCCAGGCAAGTAAATGCACTGCAACAATGTGTTATCCATTACAAAGTTATGTAAGACAGTCCAAAATGCATCGATATATAAGAATCAAACCAGACTACAGTGCTGTGGGGAATCTCTCTGAACCAATAGATGACAATCTCATTTGTGTTTTTGTAAATCAGTCTTATCCACAGAAAATGGAACAAGAGCGATGGCATAAACATGGAAATGTGTTGAGTGAGCAAACAGACAGTGTTGTTTTAAGCTATTTAAATGTTGTGCGCAATGCCAAACAAACTTGACTGGGTTTTGCTCCTTAATTAGGAGGGTTTGTAGGGCGGAAGATGCGAAGACACACACGCAAACATACGCACGCACTTATGTGAGCACATGCTACCCCTGTAACCTCACTCTACTGACAGTTACTCTCAACAGTCACTAAACAATACAGGGCGGCACAGGAAATCAGAAGAGAGTCTATTCAAGAAAAATGTGTTTGAGTATGTATTTGAGTATTTGGGTCTAAGTGATCCAGTAATGGGAGAACATGCGCCTTATTATTTATCTTAAGAACATGAGGTCCTTTTACTTTCCCCCTATTCATTTAGTCATTTGGGCATGATGGGAAGGTAGCACCATGGTAGCTAAAGTATCTTAAAGTACAATGTAAATGTTATGGTCTATTATCTATCTAGCTATTCATCTATGATTTTTAAATGTTTTTGAAAAAAGTCTGTTATATGCTCACCAAGGCTGGATTTACTTGTTTAAAAATACAGTAAAAACAGTAATACTGTGAAATATTATTGCAATGTAAAAAAACGGCTTTCTATTTAAATATATTTTTAAGGTGCCCATAAGGTGACATGAACATGGTTTACTTAGTTTTGTCGTGGCCACGACATAATAACTTGTGGGAATGTGATAATATCTTGTGACCACAAGATATTAATTTGTGGGAACGTCATCATTTTGTCGAGGTAACTACATCCTGATGTCTTGGCCATGACTTCTTATGTTGAGGGAACGACATATTTTTTTTTGTGGGCAAGAGTTTAATGTGTAAACAAACCTGCGTGGCCATAGCAACCCGGGATTATCAAAGATGGATTCATTAATATTTTATTTTGAATTAATTTAAATTATTATTTTATTAATTATAGAAATTATTATTAAATTTTTATATTAACCTTGGGATGGGATGTATTACATGCGATCGTCAGCATTCAAATGAAGTTTATCATAAATAAATGTTACATAAAGGGATGTTCTTACCTCGACAAAATGATCTTGTGGCCACGACATAATATCAAGTTCCCACGAGTTAATATGACGTTATCACAAATTAATATCTCGTGGCCATTACATATTATCACGTTCCCACGAGTTATTATGTTGTGGCCACGACAAAACTAAGTGAACCGACCATGTCACCTTACGGGCACCGTATATTTTAAAATGTACTGTCATTTATTCTTGTGATGGCAAAGCTGAAGGCATTCAGTGTCACATGATCCTTCAGATCAGAATATGCTAATTTGGAGCTCAGTTATTATCAGTTATTATGGGTGCTCTGTTTTTATTAATGGTTATTATTTATCGATATTGAAAACAGGATTCTTTGATGAATAGAAAGATCAAAAGAACAACATTTATCTGAATCGGAAATCTTTTGTAGCATTATAAATTTCTTTTCCATCACTTTTGATCATTTTAATGCATCCTTGCAGAATTGAAAGCAGATTTTCTTTTTATTTTCTAAATTTGCCTATCCCAGACTTTTAAATGGTAATGTATAATGATTTCTGCAAAAAAATATTAAACAGTATAACATTGATAATAATAAGTAGCACGGGTATATTTGTAGCAATAGCCAACAATACATTGTATGGGTCAAAATTATTGATTTTTCTTTTATGCCAAAATCATAAGGATATTAAGTAAAGTAAAAATTATTATTATTATCATTTTTTTTGCACCCTCAGATTAGAGATTTTCAAATAGTTGTATCTCAGCCAAATATTGTCCTATCCTAACAAACCATACATCAGTGGAAAGGTTATTTATTCAGCTTTAATTTTAATAATAATAATAAAAAAATATGACTGGTTATATGAGGGTCACATATTAGTATGATTTCTGACAAATCATGTGACACTAAAAAAAAAAAAAAAAAAAAAAAATATATATATATATATATATATATATATATATATATATATATTATATATATATATATATATATATATATATATAAATGATTATTAAAAACATAAAAAGAAATGTGTACAAATTTTATATAATTTAAATAAACATGAATTTCGTATTATTATTTTTACCAAAATAAATAAATAAATAAATAAATAAATAAATAAAATACTACTACTACTACTACTACTACTACTACTACTACTACTACTAATAAACAAACAACCAACAACAAAAAAAACATCAGCAGCATCAGCCACTGTGTAGAGATCGGAACCATTAATTGAAGTAGACGTGTAAATGCATCTGCACATGGAGCCATTTAAACCATTAGAGACCTGCTGGCTGCTGGATGAGTGTGTGTGTGCATGTGTGTGTGTGTGTGTGTGTGTGTGTGTGTGTGTGTGTGTGTGTGTGTGAGAGAGAGAAAGATGCAGTCTGTCTTTTATCAGTCTCCATTAGAGAGGACAGGAGCCTGGCCTCTGATGGCTCATTTGTGTTTGCCACATTAATCTCTGTGAGTAAGCAGCAGCAGCAGGTGGGAATTTCTGCTCACGCTAATCACATGACAACAGAGTCCCTGCACCTGGACATGACTGTGACACCTGGGGCTCTTCCTCTGGGGTTGCTCTTTCTTTCTCTCTACCTATTTATATTGGCTGTGTCTAAAAGCTTAGGCAGCTGCCTGGTTGCCTCGATGCAATATCAACCAATGACCGTGTTTGCATAAAATGTAAAAAAGGATTTTTCAAAGTTGTTAATAAAACAAAGATTACTGGAGTATTTTTCACAAGAAAATACTATTACTATCAATCTTTCTACTTCAAAATGTAATGTTTAATTCAGTGTTACTTGCCATTACTTATTAATTGTTTGTGAGTTTTACTAGCAATTTCTGAATGAAAAAAAAAAAAAAAAAATAAAAAAACTAATTCTAGACTTAAAGGGATAGTTCACCCAAAAAAGAAATTTAGCCCATAAATTACTCACCCTCAAGTCATCCTATAGGGATATATGACTTTCTACTTTTAGATGAATACAGTTGGAGTTATATTAAAAATTGTCTTTGATCTTTCAAGCTGTTTAATGCCACTCAGTGGGTGTTGCATGCATCAGTCCAAAAGAAATTAAATAAAAAGCACCCATTCATTTAAAAAAAAGTGTCTCACACAGCTGCGAGGGGTGAACAAATGGCTTCCTGTAGTAAATTGATGCGTTTTTGTAAGAAAAGTATCCATATTCAAAAAACATAATAATCACTTAAATGTAGCTTGTGCCAACAGTTGTACACAGAAGCAGCTCCGGGTGGATGACGTATGGGGTCAGCGTTGAGTATGCGCCAGTTAGTCTCGTGAAAACCAGCGTTTGTTAACAGGAGCAAAGGAAGCAAAGTTTCCTAACTTTAGCAAAGGAAATCCAGTCTCCTCTTGGCTTATATCAAAATCATCCAACATTCTTCTTTACAAATCCTCATTTTTTACTTTTAATCAGTGACCATTGTTTTGTTTTGATCTCTCCCCTGTGCTTCCGCGTTCCTCACTTCTGAGCGGCTCGTGCGCAAAGCCAAGGTCATACGTCATCCACCCGGAGCTTTTCCTTGTACAACAGTGAGTGCAAGCTACATTAAATGGATTATTACATTTTGAATTTTTTTAATGGATATGCTTTTTATTTAACTTCTTTTGGACTGATGCATGCAACACCTGCTGAGTGGCATTAAACAGCTTGAAACATCAAAGACAATTTTTAATATAACTCCAACTGGATTCTTCTGACAAAAGAAAGTCATATACACCTAGGATGACTTGAGGGTGAATAATTTATGGCCTCATTTTGATTTTTGGGTGAACTAACACTTTCATTTATTTCAGTGCATACCTCCTGAAAATCATTTCTATGGAAGCTTGTTTCTGGAATGGATACAAATAAATACATAAATAATATATATGTGAAGTTAAACATTTATTTTATAAATAAATTAATATTAAGCACAAGTTAAACACATTTATTTATTATTAGTTTAAACATTAGTGGGGATGAGTGAAGAGAAAATTTGTATGCCGAATTGTTTGTCATAGAAGGTGTTACGGAAAGCCACGAAGAGCGTCTTCATCCAGATGACGTCATCAGTCGGAAAAAGCCGAACTCAACTAATGATGAATCTCTATCAGGTGCGCTTGTAATTAGAACACATTAAACCTCAAATACGGGCAGAAACAAGGGAGTGAGGGCGCTTGTCCTGCAGTTTATCCAGCTTTTCTCCTTTTGAGGAAAAACTTTGTGACTGAAAAAAGTTATGAGGTGTGAGTAAATGAGTACAACAGAAATTGGATGCGCATCAAGGATTAATCAACCCGAGACGCTGCTGGTAGGATGACTGTTTTAAGCTAAATCAACTTATATTTAGATAAATGCAGTTTGTGTGTTATTTGGGGGATATGTTTACTTTGAGTATGATAAGGCTGCATTAGAGTGCATATGATTCATATATGGATTTAAAAGTCTGTTAAAGGTGTATATTGTGTTAATGCATAGGATGTTCACTGGTTGATTGTGATTAGAAATTGTATTATTTTTTCTCTTTTTTCTTCTTTAAAGGTTATCAATCTAATTGGAGCTTGAGCGTTTCTACTAAAGGAATGACTGTTTCAAGATTAATTTAACTGTAAACAAAATTCATCTGTTCCAATCTATCATGATATGAATGAAAGCAACAGATTGCAAGTCAAGATTGTAAGACCTTTTATTGGAAGTAAAAGCCAGTTTTGAGATGATTCCTGTGTCCGTGGTTGACTAAGCCCCTTGTCAAGTTAGAGGCAGAATTGATGTGTGAAATCCAAGAAGTAACTTGACAGTTGATAACCACAGCTGACAGCCACAGCTTGTAAACCCAGTTTGATGATCAGCGTAACAGCAGTGGACTTCACATTTGGGCCAGTGCAGAACGGCCAAGCTCAGACGGTGCGTCATTGGAGCAAGAAGGTGAAAGACAGGAAGTTGTTGTTGCTGTCGTAGTGTTAAGTGGATAAGTTGAAAATGGCTGAAGAAGCAGTGGGGAAACCAATTGAGCAGCTTAAAAAGGAAAGGACTGCTGCAAAAATAAGCTTCACGAGACAGGTTAACTTCCTTGGCAGAGAAGCTCACAGGTTAATGGAAGAGGAGCTCAAGGAAGAGTTCAAGAAGCTCTCACTCGTCGCACGGAGGGTGTTCGAGACGAATGATGATTACAGATCTGGACTTCTTGCTGAAATGGAGGCTGATGAGAGAAAAGATGAGGAGCCAGTGCAGCAGGAAGCTGACATTAAGAAGACTGTAAGTGAGTGCGATTTGAAGTTTAATGAAATTGAAAGAATTGTTCAAAATAACCTCTGGTCAAGATATGGATTGCAAGAAGTGACTGGTGCAGTGGCTGAAGCGGAGAGAACCTGCAATCGAGTTGCAAGCATAGCTATTGACAGCAGTGAGTATGAAAACTATGAGGTGCAACTTGACGTTCTCGCAAAACTTGTTAAAGAGGCAGGAAGAGCTTTGTCAAGCTGGGAGAAATGGACCCCTGTTGATGAAAGGGGAGTCTTGGAGAGACGTGTAAGGAGGTTAAAGGAAGACAGCAATGACCTCGAAGCAAAGAAGGGTGAGTTCGCCAGAGTGCGGAAGGTCGCTGAAGATGCATTGGTCGCAAGCCCCAGTATAATAACTATGGCAAACGCAACACCACATATAACTCAAGCCGCACCTATTGTGAGGTTCAGACCAGCAAGTTTGCCTGTGTTCGATGGAAACAAGAGAAATTTCTATCGGTGGAAGAAGGACTGGGAACAACTTCAACAACAGGGAGAACCTTCTGGATCTGTGGAAGTCAAGAAAATTCAATTATTAGACAGCATAGATGTCAGGATTGTGAAAGATCTCCGATTGTCCTCCTACAATACTGCTGTAGATATTTTCAGAGTGCTTAAAAATCGATATGGTAACAAGTATGCGATTACAATGGAAATTGTGGAAGAATTAGAGAGAATTCCTGTGATGAGAGGAAATCAGCCACGCAAAGTGATTGAACTCGTCCAGACAGTGGAGAAGGCTTTAGTGGATCTTACTGACCTTGGAGACATGGGGGTCATAAAAAACCCTCTTGTGGTCAAATCCATAGAAAGTAAACTTCCTGAGTTCATGAAAAGGGACTGGCTTGCGTTGGTGACTGCTCCTGAAAGTGAGGTTACATCAGAAAACCACTTTGACAAGCTTCTTGAATTCCTAGAAGGAATCTTTGAGAGACTTGAGCAACTTAGAGTCACAGAAAAAGTGGAAAGGCAAGAAAGAAAGCCAGAAAGAAGTCATGCATTCACTAGATCAACAAAGACAGCTCCATTTGAGAGCGTGTGCATTGTGTGTGGATCTGAGAAGCACAAAGGTAAAATCTTCTTTTGCAATAAGTTCAAGGAACTGCAGTTTGGAGAAAAGAAGGTAATCCTGAGAAAACTCGGATTGTGTAGGAGATGTTTGGGGTATCATGAAGATGACAGCAAATGTAGAGATGTATTTCTGTGCAGGAGAAAAGAATGCAAAGGAGGAGCCTCTGCAGATCATCATTATCTTTTCTGTCCCAAAGAGGAGACCAGATATGAGCAGGAAGGTAAAGTCACCATCAGAGAAGGAAGAAAGGGAAGCAGATTAACTGTGGAACAAGAAAATTTTCTCTCTGAACTTTCTCCTGAAAAGGTGGAAAAGTGTATAAAAGCGTTTACCAACAGAGCTACGAGGGAAAGATCCAAAGAAGGGAAACTAGGACTGTTGGAGGAAAATGGGCTTCAGGAGCTTCCAGTCATTATGATGCTCAAAGAGGTGACAACCAATGCAGGACAAACAATTGGAACTCTAATTGATCTGGCATCCGATACAAATTACATAACTCATAAAGCTGCTGACAGGCTCGGATTGAGTGGAGAAGAAATCAACCTGGTTGTTCATGGAGTGGGTAAAATGGCTATCCATGTAAGAACCAAAAGGTATCTCCTTAGAATTCGAGTGAGGACACCAGCAGGATCCCAGAAAGCCCACCAGCTTGTCTGTTATGGGTTAGAAGAGATCGCAAGAATGCATAAGAGTGTGAGTCCACAGCAACTGAAGAAGGTATTTCCAGATGTAGACCTGGCAGAGCTAAGAAGGCCTAAAGAGATAGAACTTCTTCTCAGTCATCGGGAAGGAAAACTTGCACCACAAAGAGTAAAAATTGTAGGAGATCTTGTTCTTTGGGACAGCCCACTTGGGAAAATGGTGGGTGGAGCGCACCCAGACTTGTTTGAGGAAGTAAGTGTGACAGCTTATGAGTCAAAGACGCACTTTGCACGGTCAATGAGAACTGCTGTGGTCAAGTATAAAGAAGTTCTGAGAGAAAGTAAACCACTATTTACCTCCAAAACCCCAAAAGAAAAGGAGATGGCCTGCATTGATGCAAAAAGCACATTTGCAAGTGGCAAAGAATTTCTTCAGTGGTGGAGCTGGGATAGCATCGGAGCTGCATGTGAGCCAAAGTGTGGCGGCTGCCGCTGCGGGAACTGTCAGCCGGGAGGAAAAGAGATGACTTTGGCAGAGGAGAAAGAGCTAGAGATCATAAGAAGTGGTCTTACTTATGTGCAAGTGGATTCCCATAGTGATCGACCCCATTGGGATGCAAGGTACCCATGGATCCAAGATCCTGTTTCTCTTCCTTACAATCGGAATGGAGTGGAGTCGACATTCCTAAGAACCGAGAAGCAGCTTGGGAAGGGACCTGAGTGGAAGAAAGTTTACACCGCACAGGTTCATGAAATGGTTAAGAGAAATGCCGCAGTAAAACTAACAAAAGAAGTGCTTGACAAGTGGACAGGTCCAGTCTGGTACGTAAGTCATCTAGTTGCACCAAACCCACATTCAGTCACCACGCCTGTGCGTCTTGTGTGGAACAGCAGCCAGAAATTCAAGGGGCTGAGTATGAACGACCTCCTGCTGAAAGGACCTGATGTGTTGAATTCTATCAGAGCCGTCCTACTCAGGTTCAGGAAGGGAGTTTTCGGAGTATTGGGAGACCTCCATAAGATGTATAATTCGGTATGGCTGGAAGAACGAGAAATGCATCTCCACAGATTTCTTTGGCGGGATACACCTGAGGAAGAAATAGAAGAGTACGCCATAACCAGAGTTAACATTGGGGATCGCCCGGCAGGTTGTATCGCGCAGCTGGCAATGAGGGAGACCGCTGGTTTAGCAGCTTTTGCTCACATGAAAGAGGAGCGGAGAGTGCTAGAAGAAGACAGCTATGTGGACGATATCCTCACATCTCAAAATGATCAGAAGAGGCTGGTCGAGATAGTGAAGGGCATTGAGGAAATCCTTGAAGCTGGTGGATTCTCATTGAAGGAATGGGTTTGGTCTGGTCAAAGTGGGAGGTCTGGATCCGAAAAAACAAACAAAGAGTTTTCAAGCCTGATTCCTGAGAAAACAGTGGTGCTTCCTAATCAGCTGGGGGAAGGGGATGATAAAGCCCTTGGAATTGGATACCTGGCAGAGGAGGATCGGATGTATATAATGACTTCTGTTAATTTTTCCAAAAGGAAAAAGAAGGTGAGGATTGAGCAGGATCTTCTTGAACAGGAAGTTAGGTTGAGGACCCCAAACCCATTGACGAGAAGACACCTATTGAGTCAGGTGGCAGGACTCTATGATCCACTGGGTCTCGTCACACCAGCTAAACAGAAGGGCGCGATCCTCGTTAGGAAAGCATTCCAGGAAGCTGGAAGTGGATGTCTAACAAGACATTCATGGGATACTGCGCTCTCTGAAGGAATCCGGGGAGAAGCTATTGATTTATTTGAGGAGTATGTACAACTCCGGAAAGTGAAGTTCCACAGAAGTCTTACGCCTGCGAACTGGAAAGGAAAACCATGGGGAGTCACTTTTTCGGACGGCAGTGACAGAACCTATGGTGCAGTATTATATCTTAGATGGAATACAAGCCAAGGAGTGGATGTTCGCTTAGTTGAGTCTAAAGCCAAGCTGACACCACTAGAACTGAAGGGGGATCCAGTAAAAGCTGAAGTCTGTGGCGCAGTCTTTGCAACACGTCTTAGGAAATACTTTGAAAAACATGGACGGATCAAAGTAGAGAAATGGTTCCATCTTGTGGATAGCCAGATGGTACTGGGAGCCATCCAGCGCGACAGCTATGGGTTTCAAACTTTCTTTGCAAATAGGATCGGAGAGATTCAGAAGACAGGAGCGATTGGCGACTGGTGGTGGATTCCAGGGAATCTAAACATCGCAGATATTATCACACGAGGGGCAAGCCCTAAGGATCTTGATGAAGATTCCATTTGGCAGAATGGACCAGAGTTCCTTAAAAGGTCAGTTGACAAATGGCCCAAGAGATCAGCAGCTGAAATTGCTGAGGATGCTAGAGAAAGAGTTAATAAGCTCCAGAGGAAAGTCTTCTCAGCGGCAGTGACTAGAGCTCAGATGAAGAAAATAACTGAAGAGAAGCAAATATCAGTACTAGAGTCATTTCGAATTAAAATGCTGAGCAGACTAATCACTGAAAGACTAGTGGATGTTGAAAAGTTCAGTAGTCTGTCAAGGTTGGCAAGAGTCATTGGCTGGGTGTGGCGCAGCGTGAGGAAATGGCTGGAGATAAGAAATAAAAATTCAACATTTGAGAAACAAGATATAGTTGGAATCAGTGGATTTGTACTGACGGTGAAGGAAAGAGAGGATGCTTTGAAGGCACTCTTTTTGGCGGCACAAAAGAGCACAACGTTTCCTGAGACCACATTCTGTAGATTGGTTGTGTGTAAAGAAGAAAACACCGGACTTCTTGTGTGCAGAGGAAGATATGAAACCTTTGAGAAAGAGAGACTCACCATTCCATTATTGCCTATGGAAGCAAGAGTATCATTGCTACTGGCTCATGAAGCGCATGATGCAAATCATGAGGAGATTGCTGGGACACTTCTTAGGATGAGAAGGGTAGCGTGGGTAGTAAAAGGTCGGAGATTGGCCAAAAGAGTGGTGGAAAGTTGTGTCATCTGCAGGAAAGCAAGAGCAAAGAAGTGCAAGCAGATTATGGGTGATCTCCCACCTGAAAGGATTGGACCAGCTGCACCCTTTGAATTTGTAACAGTGGATCTATTCGGTCCCTATGAAGTGAAAGATGAAGTGAGGAAAAGGGTACGATTGAAGGTCTGGGGAATTGTGTATTGTTGCATGGCTTCAAGGGCTGTTCACACAGATGTTGTAAGTGATCAATCCACTGAGGGTTTCTTGTTGTCTTACAAGAGGTTCACTGCTTTGAGAGGACATCCCAAGAAAGTGTGGTCAGATCTAGGCTTAAACTTTGTGGGAGCACAGTCAGCCCTGAAAGATCTTTATGAGTTTCTGGAGCGAGTAGAGAAACCGGGACTTGAAGAGGAAGCCGGGAAACATGGGACCGAGTGGTCTTGGAAGTTTCATCCAGCTAACTCACCCCATAGGAATGGAGCGGCTGAAGCTGCTGTTCGTGTGGTGAAAAGAGCTCTTCTTAATCTAGGAGGTGATGGTATCTTCACGTGGGGAGAATTCCAGACTTTTCTGTATATGGCAGCAAACCTGGCAAATGAAAGGCCCATAGATGCACGAACTCAAAGTCGTGAGTATCGTTTGGAGTATGTTACACCAAACTCCCTGTTGTTGGGGAGAGCAAGTTCAAGAGGAGATTCACGTGACTTCGATTTTGCAGGATACCCATACAAGAGATTAAGAGTTATCCAAGAAGAAATTAATAAATTCTGGGAAAAGTGGAGTCAGTTAGCAGGACCAAACCTGTTCATAAGAAGTAAGTGGCACACAAGGGAAAGGAATGTTGCCGAAGGAGACATTGTCTGGGTTGCAGACCAGAATGCTCTGAGGAGTCAATATAAGTTAGGAAGAGTCATCAGGGCAAATACTGATCCTAAAGGTATTGTGAGGGATGTTGATGTCAGAGTTTCCTCAAGTCACCCAGTCTTTTGTTCAGGTATTGAGAAGTCAGACACAGGAAAGGTCACCAAATGTGGAAGAACAAAAATTCCATCAACCGTTATTCATAGGGATGTTCGGCGGTTAGTTGTGTTGATCCCAGTAGAGGAGCAGTCCAAGAATTTAGAGGAAAGGAGTTGATTGTGACCTCTTGGATTTAAGAATCAAGAGTGTCAAGTGGGAGGTGTGAAGTTAAACATTTATTTTATAAATAAATTAATATTAAGCACAAGTTAAACACATTTATTTATTATTAGTTTAAACATTAGTGGGGATGAGTGAAGAGAAAATTTGTATGCCGAATTGTTTGTCATAGAAGGTGTTACGGAAAGCCACGAAGAGCGTCTTCATCCAGATGACGTCATCAGTCGGAAAAAAGCCGAACTCAACTAATGATGAATCTCTATCAGGTGCGCTTGTAATTAGAACACATTAAACCTCAAATACGGGCAGAAACAAGGGAGTGAGGGCGCTTGTCCTGCAGTTTATCCAGCTTTTCTCCTTTTGAGGAAAAACTTTGTGACTGAAAAAAAGTTATGAGGTGTGAGTAAATGAGTACAACAGAAATTGGATGCGCATCAAGGATTAATCAACCCGAGACGCTGCTGGTAGGATGACTGTTTTAAGCTAAATTAACTTATATTTAGATAAATGCAGTTTGTGTGTTATTTGGGATATTTTTACTTTGAGTATGATAAGGCTGCATTAGAGTGCATATGATTCATATATGGATTTAAAAGTCTGTTAAAGGTGTATATTGTGTTAATGCATAGGATGTTCACTGGTTGATTGTGATTAGGAATTGTATTATTTTTCTTTTTTCTTCTTTAAAGGTTATCAACCTAATTGGAGCTTGAGCGTTTCTACTAAAGGAATGACTGTTTCAAGATTAATTTAACTGTAAACAAAATTCATCTGTTCCAATCTATCGTGATATGAATGAAAGTAACAGATTGCAAGTCAAGATTGTAAGACCTTTTATTGGAAGTAAAAGCCAGTTTGAGATGATTCCTGTGTCCGTGGTTGACTAAGCCCCTTGTCAAGTTAGAGGCAGAATTGATGTGTGAAATCCAAGAAGTAACTTGACAATATAAAAGGTAATTGCAACTTTTTATCTCACAATTTTGACTTTTTTTCTCAGAAATGTAAGTTTATGTCTTACAATTCTTACATTTTTTTCACTCAATTGCGAGTTTATGTCACGCAGCTGTGGCCTAATGGTTAGAGACTTGGACTTGTAACCAGAAGGTTGCAGGTTCGAGTCTCGGTGCTGGCAGGAGTTGTAGGTGGGAAGGAGTGAATGAATACCGCTCTCTTCCACCCTCAATACCCATGGCTGAAGTGCCCTTGAGCAAGGCACTGAACCCCCAGTTGCTCCCCGGGCGCTGGATATAGCTGCCCCTGAACTGCTCCCGGGGTGTGTGTTCACAGTGTTTACTACTCACTGAACTGCTCACTTGGTTTGTTTTAAAGGTGTTCACCAATTTCGAGTATGGGTTACCATACTTGACAAATGTCACGACTTTCACTTTTCACTTTCAATTCTGGGAAAAAGTCAGAATTCTGACATAAAAAGTCACAGTTGCCCTTTTTTATTATTTATTCAATGCTGGAAACAAGCTTCTATAGATCTCACATAGGCTTCTGAGGCAGCACATTAAGTGCAATAAACATTTACATTTCTGTGAATGGTTATAATGTATCTGTTCCTGACAGAATTTATATTATGATTAATTTTTTATGTTTAAGTGAAAATACATTTTTATTCAGCCCATCTGCCACTTTTTATGCATTGGTCTACAAAAATCTAATACAAAATGTATTTTTTACAGCCCCTGGTCACTATGAATCAATGCTATATAGCTAGAGTTACATGATGATTCTGAAAGTATACAGATTTGTATGATGAGGTATGATATTGAATAAATAATGAATTTGTATATTTGTATTTTTAGGTAAACTATCACTTTAAGTGTTTATACATGCACTGGTTTAGGTGGTTTATGAGGACACAAATTTGTATAATGACATAGGTAGGTATCACAATGTGAAGGTGGTTTATAAGGATACTGTGTCCCCGTAATTCAAAAGTCTTAAATAAACATACTACATGGAGTTTTCTGTGAGGGCTAGGTTTAAGTTAGCGTAGGGGAATATATAACAAAAAAAAAAAATTAAAGTATAATAACAATTACACAGATGGAGAGTCCCAATAAACCACCAACACATGCGTTTGTGTGTGTGTGTGTGTGTGTGTGTGTGTGTCTGTCTGTCTGTAGAATCAGTGTGGACTGTAGGCATATAAATTATTGCAACGATTTAGTGATATACACTGCTTCAGTAACCCAAGTCACCAATATTCAAAAATATGCAACTTCTTGTCTAGGATATCAGAGAGCAATCTGTAACAATGCACCCTTTTGACTGAGGAGAATCCACTTCTTAGACAGTAAAAATATAAGGACGACATTATTGTCTTGAAGGGCATCAACAATTCATCTCTCCAGGAGCCTTTAAACCCAGACTAGAGTCCGGGATCAGATTCAGACTGTCTATTCTCCATGGTAATCATTACTCTCGGGTCAACTTGTGATCTCGGGCCAATCTCTGATGGTTTTTCAGAAAGGAGACGTAAAGCTCTCTAAAGTCCACAGGCTCTTTGGCGGTGGTCGTCTGGCAGACAGTGGAGATGATTTTGGGACGGAATTGTTGGAGAGTGACGCTGGCCTGAAATCAGTCGGAACTGACCCAGCAGGACTGTAGGACGCCACACGCCACGATCGCAGAGGGTCAACATCATTGAGCCCGGATCATTTTCCTAATTATTTGGGGTTCAAATGTCAATCCAAGTAAGGTCACCCATTCCAATATACCGCCTGGATGTGGTGATGTGGTGGGATTGAGGAAAATGCAAGGAACAGAATGGGAAAAATAATAGAGTGATGCGACATACTATGGTGTTTATTTTCGGCTAGATGTGATGTTGGCCCAAAGCAAAGCTACCTAATCAGTAGTGGCAGTTCTCGGAGTTGCGTTCCCCAGAGGCCTGAGCTGGTGGAGGAGCTGTCATCTAAGTAATGATTTCTTTATTTTGCAGGGGAAAAGCTTCTCGCCAGGGGAAAAGCACCACTTCCGGCCCAGAGGGAAACCTAAGCCGCAACAAAAACCGACCGCTCCAGTCCATGTCTCAAGCTCCATCTTAAGGGGACCGTGGCAGCACTTTCATCTGGCCTCTCTCCCCTCTTAGCCATCAATATCACCTCTCTTACTGCAGCCATTCAGACCCCCAGAGACTACTCTTTACTTTCCACCAAAGAAAAAAAAAACTAATATTTTGATTCCGTTCTTAAATGGGACAGGGTCCATTTGTTATTTTTTGGGAACACTTGCATATAATATAGTGTATCTTGCCTGAAGATACATATATTGTAAGCTGCGAACGTGTGCCAAAACGTCTGTGTCTTTTGAACTATGTAACACCTTGAGGTAATGTTTACGACACCTCATCTGTCTGGAAGCAATTCGAAGGACTTTTGTGTCAAATATTTTTGTCTTTGACATTTTCACTGATGACAAAAGAACCAGCTTTTGGCTTGCTGTGGTATAAAATTGCTACTTTTGGCCCTGTGGACTTCTCTTAAAACACATTTTTCACAGGAGAACTGTCATTTTCTGAAAGTAAAGATCATTTGCACTACATCTCAAATTATGTATTGTGTTTTATAGCATTCTGCGGTGGAAATGAGGTTTTAAAATGCTCTGTTATTAAATATAGTATTCTAGATTTATAATTTTATCTCAAGATTTTCACTGATACTGTTGCCTCTTTGGTAAACAGGAAGAACAATAGCTTTTGAAGTCATCAGGTCAAATCACTTTTATTTCTAGAGTGCTGTGTACAATACAGATTGTGTCAAAGCAGCTTCACAGAGCTTAACAGAATCAATGATGATACTCAAACTATGGAGACAATTCATATTCCACTGTAAAACAGCTAAGCAATGTCATAATTTAGCTCAAGTTAGCGTTGGTTCAATTCAGATCAGTAGCAGTGTAAAGTTCATTCAGTTCAGTTATATGCAGTTGTACGAAAGGCAGCAATGTGGTGGAAATTATACCATTACCTTTTCTTAAAATTGATATAAATTATACTATTGTATATTGTATTTATATCAATGTTGATATATATTCTACAATGAAATCCATGCATCAAAATTTGTTAGTAGCAAAAATTAATAATTAAGGAATGATGAAAATGACTCTCTGTTCATTTGTTTTTTTGTGTGCATTGTGTGCTTGTGAATAAAGTGAACTGCCCATATAATAACATCTCCTAAAAAATGACTATTACAGCCAGGCTTGCTGGATCTGTGTGTTGTGTTGGATGGGGTAGACCTCACTGTGCTAATATGCCCATGCTGTGTGAACCTCAGTGAAAACAGACCACGAACAGTGGAAAACAGGCACTTTGAAGGGTACCACAGATCCAGTGGGCCCAACACAACAGCAACAAGGCCTTGAAGAAAACCAAAACATTTCATTTTTTTCCACTTGAGCTGCGGATAATCAAGACCAGCTTCAAATCACCAAAACCCAAGCTGAGCACGAGTTGCAGCAATTCCCTCTGTCTCTCTGAGCGATTCTGATTGTTCCAGAAACAACAGATGGAAATTCTGAGCATAAACATGTAAATATTCCAGTCATCAGCGTATATTGACATAGACTGATGTTTCAAATATCAGGAACAGTGAAAAACAGGAGGATATTAGCATCAACCTATAGAAAGCAGAAATATGCGCTACTTAAAACATGAAAAATCTCAATTTCTCCTCACAAACTCACCAAAAATGATGTAACATAATGCAATGACAGTGAAAATTGAATCAGAACCTGCCCACAGTTCATGATGCCGGATTGGAACATGTGAATTTTAGCAGTTGTGTGGAAACGGTTGGGCCTCCAGTGATTTGATATAAAATTTTAATTTGAGCTTCTCACATAGCCAGGCTCTATCTAAACAAAGCGACCTTGCTCGTCAGCCTCATGGGGAGGGTGATTGGCTTAAGGAACCCGTTCTTTGATTGTGCGTAGTTAGCAGAGGGGCCTCGCTTGGTGCATTCGAGCTCTGGCTAAAATCAGGCCGTATCCACTGCCCTGTTCTGACACCGTCGACTCCCAGGCCAAGCTTCCCCCTTCTGATTGCTGCAATATGACACAAACCATCATTATAATCACCCACAGTAAATCTCAACAAACCTCATTTAGGCAAATCAGAGATCATGTAGAGAGACTGCAGCATGCCTCTGGAGTTAGCATAGCACTGCAGGAAAACAAATGCTAGATTCCCTTTGGCAAGAGCTTTGTTCGCAGAAAAATAAATCAGATAGTTAATACATCTCTGATCACGGGCTGATTGCGTGTAATTGAAACGCTCACGGCCGTGAAACGCTGCTGGGAAACTGGTTTTTGTACGGCTATTTTCAACAAATGGCAGTTATATTTCAGTGCTAACTGCGTTGTACTTTTCTTGCCCCCTGGGCTGACACAACAACAGCTGCTTTTTAGCGTTTTTTATAGGCACACAAGGAATGAACAAACTCAGAAAACTTGAATGCTGTCCGATGGCAAGTCCAGAGGCACTAAACACCTATGACTGGAAGTTGCAGCGTAGCTGGGTTTAGCAGCACATGGGCTTAAGCCCAGATGGAAAAAGAGAGCGAGAGTTTGTGGCTATGCCCTGTAATTTTCTACTTGGCAGGTGGGCGATGGCTCTGATTTAATCTGGGCCTTAGCCCTCACCATCCGCATTATTGTTACGGGATTCCCCCAGTCCCTCGCCTCCGGATCTTCTGTCACATTTTGTCATGCCAGCCCTGCGCAGTGCCAGCTGGAGCTGGGGGCACTAGAGACTGCAGATTAAGCATTATCCCCTACCGCCCCCCTCCTCTTTCTGCATATACACCATCCTGTCTATCATGCCTGTGTAGTGGCTTATGAACGTGGGCTGTTGGAATGAGGTTTAAGTGCTGGAGGGTGTGAGAGTGGCATTACTGCCTCATGTTCTGAGCCTGTGTGGAAAAGTCAGATATACTTAAGAACATGTTGTAGAATTTGACTCTGTGGTGTTATCAAAACACTCCTCTGTTTGTTTGAGAATTCCAACCAGCCACACATAGCAACAATGGCTCAACCAATAGCATGAGAATAAGGCAGGGCTGTCTGTTTTTGGCTGACAAATGAAAAACAATGGGAAACCTGTTTGAATACAGTCATTAATTGAGCCATTCTGCGTTTTGTTCTTTTCAACATTAAATGTATGAAATATCAAAATGTTCTGTAATGAAACTCTAGATGGTGCAGGTTGCTCAACATTTAAATACTTGGCTGGTTCAACCCTCCTCATCCCCCAACTCCACCTGTAAAGATCTGCTACAGGGTGATTTCATGTATGTTATATACAGTGGCATGTGAAAGTTTGGAAACGCCTTGCAGAAATCTGTGAGAATGTGAATAATTTTAACAAAATAAAAGAGATCATACAAAAATGCATGTTATTATAATAATAATATTTTTAGTACTGTCCTGAGTAATATATTTTGCATAAAAGATGTTTACATATAGTCCACAAGACAACAAAGTAGCTGAAATTATTGTGAATATTGTGAATGATTAATGTGTTCTGAACAGTTAAACTGAGCACTGAAAAATCCTCCATGTCCTACAGATCCTTCAGTTTTTTTCAGCATCTTTTGCATATTTGAACCCTTTCCAGATGTTTTTTGTTCTCTTTTCTTAATTGTTAAGCTACCCACTGCTCGTCCTTCTTTGTTTTGTGAGCACCTTTCTGAACAGTTAAACTACCCACGATGCTCCAGAAGGAAACACCATGCATTAATTTGAAGATCAAGGTAAACTGTACTTAATTTGTTTTCAAGGAAACATACAAGTATCTTCTGTTGCTTCTGAAGGGCAGTACTAAATGTGGGGAAAAAAGATAGATATTTTCTACAAAATAAGAAAAATTTGGACATCTTCATCCTGTTCAAAAATTTTAACCCCCCGGCTCTCAGTGCATCGTGTTTCCTTCTGGAGCATCAGTGAATGTTTGAATCTTTTTTAAGAGCTGTGTTTGAGTCCATATGAACTTTTTAATATTAAGAAGAATGTTGGGGGCAATGTCATTTGATCACTGACTGGTGATATACCGTCCTGTGGTTGCTCTATTTCTGGCAATTGTTTCATTGTTGTTTCTTTGAGGAAATAATTATTTTGTGCTGTATTTGACATCTTGTATTTACTGAGTTTTATATATATATATATATATAATATATATATATATATATATATATATTTATATATATATATATATTTAGCATCTATCTAATTGTTTATGTTTGTTAATTACTATTTCAAGAAAATCACAAAAAAAAAACTTTTTAAAAACCAAACTTCATTTTTTTTAACATCATACAATATTATTAGAAAATACAACATAAAGGTTACCCCCTTTCACTAAACATTTGTTGAACAAAATACAACAAAAAAAAAAGCAGTTTTTTTAACAGACTTTCAGGCCTTATTCTTGGAAAGTGCCATAAACTATGTTTGCAAATGCCTTCCTGAACGTGTGGCGCATTAACATTGATGAGTATTTATTTTTTGTTCATAACCACTCTGCTCATGACTCAAGAAAAATGTCCTCTCCAAGTTTGTAATGGCAGTACAAATTGTACACAACTCAGTCACTCGCACAGATACGGCAAACCATGAGCAAATAAACTCTTCCTGTAAAAAACTTTAGTACGAAATTAAACTGAGCGCAGTAGTTAAACACAAAACAGAAACGTCCAGATATCTGCAGAAGACAAATCTATGCTGCCCCCCAAAAAGTAACGGTTATTTGTTCAGTCATGTTAAGATCCGGAGACAGACAGCATGAAGAGTGGCTTTTATCCACAGCTTGTGAGTTGAATGGAAACTAGTTATGGCTTTGATGTGAAGCCAGCGCATTTTGGACCGGAGTAAAGAATGGTGATGAATGTGCCCTGGGATTCCTGCGTCTCGCCTGGCCCCTCTTGGTCTACCGCTACACCGCATCATTTCTTGTGGCCTTATTACTGAAGCCGTGGTGTTGGGAAGACCCTGCCACAGGGTTGAGAGAAAGAGAGGGATTTTCCATCCCTCAAATTCTGTATATTGGAAATGTGGGGTTTCAGATACCCTCCAAACTGTGTGTGCAGCAACAATGCATATGAGACCCAACACATGCCAAAACATACAAGTCTGCAGCAGGGGGCCCCGGCTGCTCTCAACACGTCTGCCATTTGCAACGCGGAACAACCATCTACCATGAAAATCATCAAAATCATGACGTTTTAAGACCATCCCCTACTGAAAAACATAACAAAACATAAGATAAAGTGATAAAAATGAGAAGGGTTCAATTTGTCATTGACAAGTTCACATCCTGAAAGTATAATTATGTCATGATTAAATTTTTTTTTGATTTCTGAATTTTAATTAAGGCAGCAAAGAAAAATTAGAATTTAGATTCAAAGTAACAATGCATTTAAAAAAATATATTAATGATTTGAGTTCAAATAAAGTAATATAACTCCAATAAGTGTACATTTTATCAAATAATAAAATAATAAAAAGAGAACATTTGACAAAACAAACTTTGAAAGTTTACAAGACAGCCCTTAAAACTAAAAAAGTTTTTTAAAAGTCTTTAAGTTTGATGGTTTTATAGACCATTTCCCCCATTTCCTGTCATTCTGATTAAACTTCCTGTGTGGTGTGATCAATTAAATTAAGAATCAGCTGATAAATTGCAAAGGAGTCAGTTAATTCTGAATTCTGAACTCTGTTGGGGAAAACTTTATATACTTTAATTATACTTTAAAAATAATGCACCAGAAACAGAAAGCCTAAAGACAAAATGCTAACATTTATTTTTTTATAGTACATAGAATTGCAAGAAAGCTAATACAGCAAGAAAATTGTTTGAAATGCAGTGTAAGAAGAACTGTAATGATTGTATGTTCATTAAATGCATTACATTACATTATCAAAATAATAATAATAGTAATTATATAAAACACAAAATTATACAGGAGCTTATACCCAAGTCAAAATGTCACAATGTTCAGCAGCAAATACCACATCTCAAAAACCAGACAATCATCTCCACTTGGCTGGCTAAAAATAATAGTGAGTAGTTTGCATGCTTGTGTGTTTGCCAGCTCTAACACCATAATAATAATAAAAACCTAGAGCCAAGTCAGTGTTACAGGTACTAGTGTTAATCGTCATGATGATACAATACTAATATTGTCTACTTGCATGGAAATCAGGTTTCTTCCTGGCAAATTGTACTTCACAGAATCAGTCAACTTCTCACTTCATCGTCACCAAAAGTGGTCACATGAACCAAATAACAGACAAAAATATGCACAAGGTTGAGCTTTGCAAAGCACCCAGACAATTTCCAACAGCCATTACTCCAAATTCATCAACAATCAAAATTCCTGATTTATTTAAGTCATAAAAAACTCCCATCTGATGTTCTTTTATGTGCGGTTCACACACAGATCTCTGGCAGATGAGGGCCGGCTCTCCCTTCAGCATAACCACATTAAAAGAGCCCTCTGTTTATTTCTCCCTGCATACTGGTAGATGCATCACTTATCTTCCCCTGACTTTTTTCCAAAATGTCTGCTTTACCTTTCCCCCAATGTTTGTTTAAAGAAATATCCTACTCTGGGGCAAGGATCCAACGAGGGGCGCGACTGACAGTAATGTACAAAATTCACTCTTTTACGTCCAAGCCATCTGACAAGAAAAAAATGCTGTATGAACTGCCACCTTACGCTCCCGGACGGACAGCCAATAACAGACTGGCAATAACATTAAAAATCCAATCGGCCCTCCTTGCTGCAAACCATCTTTGCAGATGTTCGATGTAATATGAAAGCCGCTCACCACTGGTCGCCCATAGCTAAGTCCATTATTTCACTGCCTCATGCTTTTCTTTATAGCTTCAACAGGTATTAAGAAGAGAAGAAGAAAAAGCTATTTTTTTTTCGGTGTCCTAGGGAGCAAGTCCCAACTACTAAGGCCAAAATTCTTTTAAATTAAGTATTCATCCAGGCAGATGGTATTGGCATTAGAGTTGAGGATGAAAAATGGCCCAGACTATCAATAAACAGTCCTTCCTTTTTTTATTTCAGAGAATATGTCGCATTGGGTATATGGTGCTGTAGAGTAGTGTCTCCAGAGCAGGGTTCTGTCTACAAAATTTAGAATTGATCAATTTGCTCCCTTTCAGCTCTTATGTATGTATGTATTTACAGTATATATGTACACTGCTGTTCAAAGTTTGGGATTTATTATTACAATTTAAAATAATGTTGTTCTATTTTAATAAAACATGATGATTATACAAAAAAGTAAAATATAATTTATTTCTGTAAACAAAACTGAATTTTCAGTATCATTACTCCAGTCTTTAGAGTCACATGATCCTTCAGAAATCATTCTAATAAGGCGATTTATCAATTCTAAAAATAGTTATTGTTGCATAATATTTTTTTTTTCAGGATTATTTGATACATTAAAAAAAAAAAAAAAAATCACAATAGAAATCCTTTGTAACAATATATAATGTTCAAACAATTTGAGGCCAGTACATTTTTTAAAAGAAATTAATAATTTTATGTGTTTAAATTGCTTAAAAGTGAAAAGTAAAGTTAGAAAAAGATTTCCATTTTGAATAAATGTTGTTCTTTTTAACCTTTTAATCACCAAAGAATATCACATGTTCCACAACTTTTTTCAACATTGATAATAACGGAGTATCAAATCAGAATATTAGAATGATTTCTGAAGGATCATGTGACACAGAAGACTGCAGTAATGGCTGATGAAAATTCAGCTTTGCATGAAAGGAGCTGCTAATTATATTTTAAAGTATATTAAAATATAAACCTGTTATTTTAAATTGCAATATTTCACATTTTTACAGTCACTCTTTTTTCTTTTAGATCAAATAAATGCAGCCTTGATGAGCATAAGAGACTTCTTTAAAAAATATTAAAAGTCTTACTCAGCCCAAACTTTTAAACAGCAGTGTGCATATCTAACTAAACTTTTTCAGCTTTTTACATTTTAAAAAGTTTCAAACAAGGTTTGTCAAGCCTTTCAAAGTTTGCCCAAATCAAACTTTTTCAGCTTTTTAAATTATAAAAACATTCAAACAAAGTTGTTGAAGGTTTTTAAAGTTTGTTCATTTGTTTGCTTCCTCATTTCAAATTCAATATTCAAATTCAGGGATTTATTTGAAATTTAAATTGCATTCTAAATTCTATTCTGAGTGATGCAAAACCTTGGTCCAAACCCAGATATACATTAAAAAAAGTCCCCGTGCAGTCCCATGCACGTGAGTCATCGGAGGAGCAGATCAATTAAAAGGACTGTGGGCTGGTTTTGTGGGGGGTGGAGGGAAGAAGCTTTTGTAAAATGGATGTCCTCCAAGAAAGCCAGGCAGAGTGCGTTTAAAGCGTGAATAATTTATCCCGAAACTCTATCACACTGTTGTATCGGTTTCCATCATAAAACCTGGCAACGGAGAGGGAAAATACATCAGCATCTGTGTGACAAGCCTCCGGTGAAGAGGAGAAGGCTTTTTAGGTAGCAATGGCACAGCGAAAAAACTTCTAATAAATTAATTCAGCGTCAAGGCTGAGGGACACTGAGGAATGACAGCATATGGCGAGGACCCGCGTGTCACCTCTGGCTGCACGGGGAGCAGACAGCACATGTTCCTGTGCTGCCACACACACACACACACACACAGTCTGGGCTTCTGGCCTCTGCTTTTTTGCCAGCAAGGCAAAGAATGGAAGAAAAGCAGGAGAAGACAGGCTGAGGAGTCTGGCACACTCTCCCAGCATTACATAGCCTCCAGCGACAATTTTAAAACATCATTTCAGATTTGGGAGTGAATCTACTATGAAGCAACGTCTCAGCCCATAATGTGTGTTACAGGCTCTGATTGCTTATCAAAGGCAAACGGCGAGCGCGTAGGAGTTTCTCATCACTACCGAGTGAGACCGGGCCTCTTTTTTTGAAATATGAGAGTGTATGAGAGAGTCATGGCCTAGACAGAGAAACAAGGGAATGTGTAGAATGGCTAGAGAATGATTGAGAACGAAAAACAACAAATACAAAACAAAAACATTTTAGTTTCCTTTCTACCAGTGGCTATACATTCTTCACAAAAAGTGGACCACCTCTCGGGCAAAAGGGTAATGTGTTATGACAGTGGGGGGTAGAAGATACTGAAAGATTTTGTTTCCTGTTCCTGTACTCCTGATTTTATGCTAATGAATCTCAGATGCCGACTGTTGTGTAAACACTAGCTCACAGTGTTTTGAGAGCGGGGGTGGATTTGATATTTAATCAGTGAATTCATCATCTGCCAAAATACATCTTTTCTCTTCGGTTCAGTTCAAGTGCCAAAACCAACTAAATGCTAAAAAATGTTTTGAAATTGTAATTTGTTGTTGTAGAAATCACAGATTCATGCAATATTCCCATGCATCATAAAACACTTAGTCTTTATACTTCACCAAAAAAAAGTTAAAAGCATCATTTTTCTTTGCATGTGCAACACAAAAGGAGACAATTGGAATACTTTGCTGCAGTATTGAGCAAAATTCTCGCTCTGGATTTAAAAGTTGGACTGCAATACTGTTACACGTTAAAATGATACGTTCTGTTAATTTTTAAAACATCCTTAAACTCATTCAATAGCAATTCTGCATTTTGTTTGCTACCTCAACTAAATTACTAATAACTAAATTGAAATGTATTACATATTCTCAGATCAATTCTGATAAATGACAAAATGACATCAAAAGCAACATAACAGTATCTTAAAAGTTGTCCATAAGTAGTAGGTAATATTCCAAGTCTTCTGAAGCCATACGATAGCTTTGTGTAAAAAAAAAAAAAAAAAAAAAAAAAAAAATGTAGGTCATTATTCAATGATAATATTTTTCTCCCGTGAACTTTTAACCATAATGACCGGATAAATTAATCAGTGAGTTGACCTTAAGAACTGGATCAGTTTGATTTGTAAATGAATCATTTAGTCTGAATCTGTGAACTGAATCAACCCAAAAAGATCTGGCTATAGTAATCTCATGAACATAAGCAACCAATACAGCTTACAAAATGTCTTCGTTTGTGTCCCTCTTGTGGCTTTGGGATAAAGGTAAATGCTTGATGACAGAATTTTATTTTTTAGGGGGTGAATCATCCCTTTAATTACTACACTGTTTAGTTGAGCTGTATGCAGGATGATGTGACTCAGAAACCTAAATCATACATGATTTACATTCTTTTCATTCAGCAGCCTTGAACACGCTTAAAATCAGAGGGCTACATTTACATTTGTGTATGTTTCCAAACTACGTAAAAATTACAGAGTATGTATGGCCTACATGACTTCTGCATGCCAATGTTTGCCTTTTTTTCCTCCAGACACTCTCTTGAGGGCTTATGGGGGGGGTGGGGGGCAAGGGAGGTTTCTAACGTGAAGACTTCCATCTGTCGGTGGCTAATTGTGTCTGACTTCAGTCTGTAGCCATAATCACAGCACCATCATTTCCATCTGCTGAGAGACCGAACTCAGCTACCGCACGCTCGCCGTCGAGCTTTAAAGTCGGCTGCCAAAGGCCGAGCCTCCCAAAGGAAGGTGCGATTTTCTTCAGAGTGAATGTCTTGTTTCAGCTCCGAAATTAAAAATACCAGATTGTTAGATCGTTTCTCCTGTGGCTCGGGAATCTGAAGGACGGTGGAGGAAATCTAGCGTAATTATAGCTGAGCCTTAAAGAATTCAGCCAGTCGGGGGCTGGATTCATGTAATGTGGAACAAAGATAACCTGTGCAGCTCAACCCCAGTCAAGTCTTTATGGGTGGACCCATGTGTTAATGGGAAGATTTAAGGGCTTTCATCGACTCCCATTCTACGTTTTTTACATTGCGTATATTATAAATGACAGCTGCCTCAAACTGTTTTGACCCTACAGTGGTACTGCTGACAGTAATGGACATTTTGTTGCATTTTAGCCAAACTGACATAGAGCAGCAACTGCTATAAGGAAGACCGGAGCTAGCTGCTCAGTAACTATGAAATTTTGAGAAAGAGTTCAGTTAGACAAATATTTTTCTTCCAGAAATGGCTATGTACTGTTTATAAGTTATAAATCAGAGTTTTCTGAAATCCTGAAATCATCATTAATTTTATTTATTTATTTATTTTTATCTTTTGGGGATATAAAGGAAGACATAGAAAGGACTAATATTTATTAAAAGGTTGAACTGTAATTTTAGAAACAATTGTAATTATTTATTTTTAAATATCAGTTGTCACGTGTTTCGTTGGCGTAGTGAAATTGAAAATGAAATTAAAAATAATAATTCAAAATATACATTATTCAGGCTGCGTAGGGGTAATTTTCCATTGTGCCAACTTACATCAACTTGTGTTCAATTAACTGTATCTTTTATCTTGGGAAATAAACATGGAAACTGTTTTGTGGCCAAGAGAAAGTATACTTACAGAAATTCATAAAAAAAAGAATAATAAAATAATAATAATAATATAAAGTGTCGCATTTAGCCTGGTTTATGAATTGAGTGAACCAATGTCTAAATTTACCTCAGGAGTGTCCTAATTAGTTGACACAGACCCTTTGGGGGAAAAGCCCAGAATGCACATCTTGACACTACTGTATGTTGTCTTGAAAAGAAAAGAAAACCTGAAGACACTTCTTCACTCACCTGCTCTATATAACTCATAGATTCTAACAGAGTGTCCATTTCCTTTGCATCTATAAAATAGAGAACTTCAGTGTTTCCTTTGTGGAGGTGCACACAGATCATATTTGCCTTGTTAAGGAGGTGCTAATCTGCCGCTGGCTAACATTGCCTCAAACAATACATGTTACAGTGAGAAAAAAATACAGCCTGCAAAATTAGATCAGGACCGCACCTATTAGATGTAGCAGCGCTGCAGCTGTGTACACTGTGTTGGTTAGAGTTATGTTTCACGAAGTGAAGAAATGAACACGCGTTATTCTCTCCTGTCTGCACGATCTCTGAAAATGATATCACATATGACATAGTAGTTTATTATTATTTTATTTTTTAAATGTTGTGTTAGTATAACCTTTTTGTTTAACATTAGTAGCTTTTAGGTAAACTATTCCTTTAAAATAGAAAACAGTTCTTCTGAATTGTAATATTACACAATAACACTTTTTTTAATCAAATAAATGCAGAATTGATGAGCAAAAGAGACTTCTTTCAAAAACATTTTTAAAAAGTCGTAATTATTCCAAACGGTACTGTAAATAGAGTCATCAAAGCAAGGGTTAACCAAAAACTATATTAATGAAAAAGATACTACACTTATTATGGGTGAAGCAATACCACATGAAAAAAACCCAATACACATTGATCAAAGTTATACGTGCTTCTTTTTACTTTGTTCTGGCATATTTTACTTCATTACATGACTCACGGCTCCCTCATTTCAGTGTAGACCACCTGTACAGATGACTCAGCGCTGGCCTCACCTTTACCTGTATCAAAAGAGCAAAACCCATGTAAACCAGAGCACTTCCTCAGGCCTTAAACAACCCGCCTGAGATACCACTAACAGGTCGAGCTTCCTTCCGAAACACCTACCTCCACCCTGTAAAATAGTCCTAGTCTGGTGCCAACAACATAAAGAAGATGAGACAACTAATATTGTCTTGGCTACCTTTGGCAGCCTGCAGTCACAAGTCCATTGTTGCCGTGCTCTTTTTGAAGCCTGGGAAAAATATCAAAGTGTTACGGCTTGTCAGAGCTTTGAACACTTAGGTACTGGCCCGATGACAAAAAAAACCTTAGACAACAGAGAGAAAGAGCGAGGGAGAGGAGAGCGAGAGACATTTCTTTTCCCTACAGTCCTTTATTTCCCCACGTCACACTGAAACACAGCATTTCTCCAGTTTCAAGCCCTGACTTGATTGTTTCAGGGTTATGTGAATGGCCTGCTCTTAGCAGAGAGACGCTGGCTCGTCAGCCTCAGGTAAGGCTCTCCTGCTACATGACAGCTTGACAAGTGATCTTCCATTTACTCTCTCTCAGGAAGTGAGGAGCAGAGTAGTGCACAAGTTCTGGCACATTAAGTCTGGACTCTCCCTTTTCTTTTCTCAGCCCCCCTTCTCTCCCTCCGTACAGTATGTACCCCACATTCCCCCCCCCCCCCCATCTCTCACGGTCTCTCACACACATCAGTATGGGCAATTTCTGATTTTGTTGTTTGTAGTTGTTGTTGTTGTCGGATGACGGTGTCTCTCATTCTGCAGCACAAAGAAACAGGGTAATGCCAAATACTTCCAATTATGCCATTTCCACATGGAATGAGCCTGTCAAATTGGTATCTTCCATCTGACAAGCTGACAAGCAATGAGAGGAAGAGAGAAAAAGTGAGCGAGGGAGAGAAAGAGGAAATGAAGAAATAGGATCACATGAGAATATGCTGTCTAACTCCTCGATGTGCTATTTAATGTGAGAGTTCACCCAATGAAAATTCCGTCATCATTTACTCACCTTCATGTCGCTCCAAACATGAATGACTTAGTTCTGTAGAACACAAAAGATGAAATGTTAACAAATCCCTTACCAAAAACAAGTATACTTTAAGTAGACTTCAGTAAAGGTCAAGTATATTTTTAAGTATGCTTTATATTGGAAGTATACAAATATAAGTGTACTAGTAGTATACTTGGAAGTGTATTATTTCAATACTCCTTTGGACTAAATTGGCCCACTTTCTAGTATATAAAAGTATACTTTTAAGTATAACAGTAGTAAACTTTGAGTACACAGCTAGTTTACATGTATGTTTTTAGTTTGTACTGCAACTATACTAAAAGTGAACTTATAGGTGTACTGGTAGTTTACTAATTAAATACTTGTAACATTTTTAGTACACTTTGAAGTTACTGTAGTTTTATACTGCAAGTATACTCGTAAGTTTTCTTTAAGTGAATTTTACATCATAATTTAAGTATACTAATATTTCCCTATTTAGGTATTAATTTGTATTTTGTTATATCAATATCTGAACACAAAACATCATAAGAAAGAACAGAGTATCTACTTGTAAACAAAACATTTTATTCTAGCTTCAGGCATTCTTTTTTATAAACACTTTAAGTAAGTTTCATAAAATTTAAAAAAATAAATAAAGAAATAACATTTTGAACAAAAAGCTGAAAAAAGACTATGGATTCAGAATCATAATCAAAACGTAGATGGAGTCGATCAACATCCTAAAGCTTGACAGTAATTACCTATTCATGGGTTGACATATTATTCCATAATGTTACACAGTTTTGATGCTGTTTTATGTCTGATCGTGTTAGATTACATGTGGGAGCATCTGTTGTTTCGGGTTCTTCTTCGTTTGTGTTTGGATATTCTGTACACTGAAAACATGGATTCCCGGAGCACAATTATAGCTCAGATTTTTCTAAGTATAAGTCAAGTATACTTAAAATGTAATTTTAAATATATTTCTGAGAAGTACATAAAGTAAATTTCTGAGAAGTACATAAAAAGTAGACTGAAAGTATACTTTCCTATTTCTTTAGTTTAAAAGAAGTATACTAATAGCACACAGGAATAAACTTCTTTTTCGTAAGGGATACTGGTTGCTTTTTTTTCTTAAAATTACAATGAATATCCCCAATATTTAATATTTTTTTTTTTAAAGATGCAAAACTCCTAAAAGTATTGTTAAACACCACTTGTGCACTATATCCCATTACAATAGTTTTAAGAAACAAGTTTTATTCCCTGAAATGTTTTGACTACTACTGCGATTAAAATTAAAACAGTGAGTTGAACTCAAGGGAACTGGGTTAGTCTTACTTGTGAATAAATCATTCAGTACATTTTGAGAACCTGATCAATTGATTTATTGAAAAGATTAATCTCAGAAGAAGAATTCAATCATTGCTACTTTCTCACTATAACTCTTATTATTTTCCCCTCCAGTAAGCTTTTAACTAGTGACTGTATCTGAATCATGTGAACTACACTGGACTAAATCGGACTTTTACACATATAAAGCTATAATATGGTGTCGAAAGAGTTGGAATAGCATCCATGAATCTTATGAACCCCTTTTATGATGATTTTATGGTGAAGCTTGAAGCTTTTTGTAGCTGGAGCACTTCAGTCTCCAGTCGCTGACATTGTCAATGACCATCTCAATCTTGAAAATGTCTCTTTTTATGTGTCATGGAAGAAAGTCATATGGGTTTGGATCAACATGAGTGAGTAAATGACAGCATGTTTTTTGTGCGTGTGTGTTATCTAATCCTTTAATAGTGTTGGCCAGAGTCAACATTGAGTACAGGGAATGATTTATTCCTTTCTCAAAGAAATAAATGAATAAATAAATGGTAGATGGAAAAATACAAAATGCTGACAAAATAAGTATTTTAAAACATCACTGTCAGGAGTCGTTAAACTCTCTTTAATCTCTCATGGCTTCTGACAGGTTTTTGCAAGCATTTTTGCAGTCAGCTTTTATTTTAACCATGAACTCATGGATTTACTCTTACATCAGACATTCTTTGAGGTTTGAGTAATTGTATTGACTGGATGTGCAATCTCTTTCACAGAATTAAGTAGCAAACTGTGAAATGACTGATTCACTCAATAAACAAGATATGAAATGATGATACATCATCTGGAAAAGCATTTAGCGATCCATATTTGCTATAAAAGGCTGAGAAGAGGTTGAGAACTTGGAGGAGTTGTTTAAAGAGCATTATTTTGCTACAGCAGGTGTTCCCTCTGTAATATTGGAGCTTGATTATGTTTGGCAGTGTTCCATCTTCCTTACAGTGAGCCAAACAATATCAGCGGATACGTAAACTATGCTTTATTTGAACATTTCAAGGTGAATTACACCCAAATATTACCTTCTGGCAAGTCCAAAAGCTATCTGTCTGTTGTTTGGTTAAAAAGGCCCCTTTTGTTGTTCATTTTCTTGACATTTACAGACGTCCTTTTGTATATGAGCGTGTATCGCCAGTTAGACTAATGTTCCCATAAATCTCCAGTCAGTTCAAAACACAGGGTACAATATAACGCATGAGAATATAAACCTACGCTTGGCGTAGGTTGTATTTAACACTCTCTATCAGAGTCAGAATAATCACGCCACATGGTTTGGTACCCCACTGTTTTAAAAGCCTAATAACAAACATAGTGTTTTACACCCTGGCAACGAATCAAACACGTCTATATTAAAAACACCCCAAACCACATCCAGTAATTATATGAAAATGCGTGGCTCCTCCGTGACCTGGAAATGTCGAATTTTTACCTTGTAATCCAAGTTATGGCTTTTGACACGTAATGGAGGGGCTCTAACTTTCCAATCAGTTTTAGAGTAAAGTGGGTTTTTGGTCTCTCTTCCTCGCCTCTCTTTTCTAAAGAGCCTGAAATCTCATAAAGCCATATGAAGTGCTGAAGGTGATGTAATGTGCTCTTAACAACAGCAAGAGGGGCGGACTGGTGATTTACTGAGCGGAGAGGGAAGACATGACAGAGACTAATTGCTCTCATCATTTATCACGTTTGTGTGCATATTCACAGCGTAAAACTAATTGAAATCCTCTTACCTGACAGGCAGCCAAGGCGGTGTGGAGGAGTGTTGGAGCATGGGTGGATAAAGGATGGAGGAAGAGAGAAAGTGAAGGTCCAGACAGGAAATGAAGCTTTAACTCCAAATAAACCATGTCTTTGTCTAGACAAATCTCCCTGAGAATGGTAATGCTCTCTGAAAATGTGTTAATGTCATGTAAAGTCTTTCAGTGGAGGCAGACTCATGGCCATAGCCCAGCACAAATGTGGCTCATGAAGAAAGGCTCTTTTCCGGCATAAAACACCAAATCAAATTATTCAGGCTTGCAACAGCTGCCACTGCCGTCTGAGGGAGGCACGTTTGTGCTCTAAAACCCCCAGTGTGACAGGAACCATTAAAAAGCCTTAACCAGAGGAACAGAGACATCAACATAGCCACAGACAACCCCATGATGTGCACTAAATCCTCATCAATTGTATTTAAAGGTGAAGCTTGTGTTTTTTTTTTTGTTTTTTTTTTGTACCTACATAAAGCAAAAAATACTGAGGGCTGGATTCACTAAATGGTATTTTGTGTGCTGTATTTTTAGCACAAAACCCTTTTTAATCCCTAATCATGAGTTAATCACTCACAATCTTACAGTGAGTGGCACTAACATTGCTTTTTAAATACATTAGATAAATACATAGTAAATTATATGTAAGTTATATATGACATTGTGCTCTTTGTATGACACAATTACCATAATTATAAATAGTAAACAGAATTTAATTTCAAAGCGATGTGTGTGGTGATGAATTATAGTTAATTTGATTTGCATAATTCCTTTCAAAACATTCAGCATACAAAATGAGGCTATCAGCAGGCACAGTTCATTACTACTATATTTCTCCCAGACTGTTTTCAAACAGGTTTCCCGAAACCCTCCCTGTACACCATTGGTTAAACAAATACATAGCCCCCACCTCAAAAACACACACCATGGTTGAGCTGTTGCCATGCTGAGCTGGTCAGAATGTTTTCCTCCTGACTGTTTCAAACAAGTTTCTAAAACACTTCTGCATAGGCCTTTTGTTAAAATAAAACAGATAGCCCCACCCCAAACTAACATCATTGTTTGAGCTGTTGCTATGTTGGGCTGGTCGAAATGCTCAAACAGCAAAATGCCAGTGTTTTTTTTTTTTTTTTGGAAATGAACCAACATGTACATTTTTAAAATTTGCTGGGACAGAAAGATTTTTGATAGATAAAAAAAGAAGAGAAAAGAAAAAAAAAAAGCCTATAACTATTGTTGTGATTATGATACAGCTCTATCAAGTGAACCCTGTGCCAAGTGACCATGATTTGGGTAGTTTTCCACCAAGCTGTTTTAGGTCTACACCCCCTTCTGTGTTATAAAAGGGGAAGAGAGGATCAGAAGGACCTTTTATGCCAGTTTTAAACACCAGTGCTTAAAGGAGAGGTACTGAGGAAAAAGCGTAAAAATTTTAATCCCATTCCACCCTCTCCTTCATCCATCAAAAATGTCTTTTGTTTTCTGTCCAGGGCTGTAATTACCCAAAATCGGTAGGTGTACACGAGAATAAAAGAGAGGGGAGGAGGACAAGTGCAGAAAAAAGAGAGAAAACGGAAGAAAAAGGGAGAAAAGAACTTGTGTTTTTCACAAGCGGTGGGATTTACATTCCCGCCAAAAAAACCTTGCACAAACAACACTGTTTGGAGGGTAAATTAAAAGGATAGGTCATTTGTTTTGCCAAGCTCACAGTGCACGCCCGTGGCCCGGCGAGGCATTCAGGAGATGCAGGGGACAAATTCAAAAGTGATTGCCGTGTGAAAAGAAATCCTCCTGCCTTGAGAGTGCAGATCGAATTTCGAGGTCAGAGACAATTAGAGAGAGAGGATGGGACCTGGCCTCCGTTGTCATGGAGCCCGGCCCGCTGCAGCTCCAACACGCACACACGCAGTCAGCCAGCCAAGAAGCAGCTAAGTCATCCATCCTACACGCACATAAAAAAAAACAAAACAAAAAAAACACAGACGTTTGTGATCCACCCTCCCATGACCTCTCCCGCAGAGTTGAACAGGCCTCGGGCTATGAGGTGAATGTGTAATTCAAGGTGCAGAAATATATATATTCCCCCTTGACAAATATTATCTGTTGATCTGGCAAGTGTTAGTCACTTCCTGAACATCTCTTGTCATTAGTGTGGTGCGAGACTGACTTTAGATGTTATCGCGGGTTTAATCTTATTGGGTTACAGCAATTTTTTAAATGTAGTATCACAGGAGATTGATACTGTATTCACAACACAAGTCTTTTTTATTACTATTTTTTTTTTTACCCTCTCATTGTCAACACTATGTCTATTAGTCTGGATGATTAAAAAATGTCTATTGCTGCCTAACCCACACAACATGCACACAACAAGAGTTACAATAAATAATAGGGTTTTTATTATGTTACACAATATTTTATTTTATGCAAATACCTATGAGGCTGTGACTGTTTAATAGGTTATGTCTTAAAAGTAAAATCTGTACTTTTTTACCTAACCCCCCCCCAAAAAAAAAAAAAAAAAAAAAGACCTCAAAAGATCAGTACTTTTGAAAAGTTTCAAATCCTGTTCATGAGATGAAGACTCCAGTGATATCAGTACCCTAATGAAAAGGTTTTATAATACAGGAAGCAGGTCGCCACTGTCATGGTGCACACAGCGGGGAGGAGCGAGATACAGGAAAGAATAACTTAAATAGTCTTTAATAAATGAAAAACACAGGGGATATTCCAACACGAAAGCTTGAGCATGAACATGAACATGAAAAAACACAGAGAACGTAACGAGTCTGAACAGTCAGGGACTAATATACATGTACACTGGATGATTACAAAATAAAAGTGCCAGGGATTAATCAATGAAACTACACAAAGACAGGAAGGTGACCAAAATAAGGGAAGACAGGAACCAAACAGGAAACCAAGGAAAACCATACCAAAACAAAACTAAACATGTGACAGCCCTCATGAAGGACACCATTTTAAAGTCACATGACCAGGGTTTGAATTTAACTTTTTCACTCACCAGCCAATTTGGCTACTAAATTTTTAAGTTATCGGCCATTCATAACTTCTACTAGCCAAAATATTGTCTTGTTTATTTTTTTTTTTTTTAAATTACCGAAATAAAAACAGTTTGCGGCTGTCCACACTGTTTGTGACAAAAGTAACCTTTGCAAATCATTGAACTTTGTGTCAGTATATCATAAATAGTACGAGGTATCAGATTACTGTTGGGGATTTGTCATGTCGTGCCATATCCAGTGTAGACAGCATCACTGATCATAATGGGTTCTATTGTATTTAGTCCACTCCGCTTGCATCTGGGTTGTAGACACGGTGTGAGTGTGAGTCTTGAGTCATTTGACTTCAATGCAAAGCAAAACTACTGCACCACCACATGTTATTTGTTGGGTATGTTCAAGAAAAGTTTGTGCAGATGCCGTGCAATTAGGCTTATTAAATATATCATGATGACTCACAAGTTCAGTTTTTTTGCGCAGATTTGGCTTAAATGAACTTGCCCAACAAATTAATGAGTGAACATAAATTTCGAAAAGTAACCCGCAAAAAAATTGGATAGTGATTGACAGTGTTACCCCCACAGCTGATTTTTACTTGCATTTAGCGGGTGTTAATTTTAAAATCAACCGGTGTTAATTTTTAAAACCCGAATATTACTCACATAATCTGTTGCTGGTGCATTCAAGCCATTTGGGAAAGATCGTATTTAGGAGTTTACAATGCACAATTATAATTGAGTTTCCGAGTTGGGGGCGTGTCAGTGAGAAAACATGGCGGACACTATGGATGGTCTGATTTGATAATAAATTTGTTGGGAAAAAAAGGAAAAATCATTCTATTTTACAATAAAACTAGCAAAATTGTATAAAATGTTTTTTTTTGTTTTGAGAATAGGTAAGCCTACATCACCATCTTGCTCCGACAAAAGTGAATGCAACTGACATTATAATTATGACATTCCAAATCATAAATATAACTTTCTAGAAGGACTTGAACACACTCTGTATCAGACATTTTTGCTTTTGGAATAAATATATCACGGCCATATATCTACAATTCCATCTGTAACCGAAAAACTATTGCTAACACTAGGAGCCAGTATTAGATGACTACCCCACTGGCAGCTAAACAAACTGAAAATTTAGAGTGCAGTTTTTACTTTATTTTTTTATTTTTTGGACAGATATGGTGTCTAAACTGATTAAAGTCCATTAACAGACTGTAACAGTTTGTTGCAATGGATGACGCCAAAATGGAAAACTACAATTCAGGTCTGCCAAACCCTGAGGTAATCTAAACTTCCATACTATGGTGAGAGTGTTTCTTTTAAAAATGTATGAATTTAAATAGCCAGTGAGGGTTTGCATAGACCGAGGGACACTGAGAAATCCACTTTGAGAATTGCTGGTGCCCAGAAGTCAGGCGGGTGAGCGAGCGAGTGATGCAGACAAGGTTTCTTTGCAGAATTGAGTTTGTGTTTTTAGGACACATTTACACTAGACATGTAAGTGCTTACCTGTTCAGGGAGAAATGGAGAACGGGAAGGGGAAGAAGGTATGATGAGAAGGTCCTAGACAAAATGTTTACAAGAATGAGTAAATGAGGTTTCATACAGTAGCACTGCGGAATAATTAAGGTGTATATTGTTGTTACAGGATCTATGAATCATTGTTACTCAACAATCACTGTTGACTGGAATTTCAAATGTGTTTTGCTACAGCTTTGTTCATATATGCTGATGTTGTGTATATGAAACAGAGACAATGTTAGACATAAATGCATAACCTAATATTGTGAACAAGGACGAGTCTTGGTTTTCTGTGCACAGCCAGCGCATGTTATTATCTGAAGTTCAATGACTATAGAATTGAACTAATTAAGTAAATTGTTTAGAAAACATGGCAGACACAGATGTGTAAAATAAGTTCTTCTGTCTCTTCGTTTCAGACTTGTTTTCAGTTCTGTCTTAAAGTCAGCATGAAATCACAATAGACCCAATTTACTTTTCTTAAAGATAGGTTCCTCTAGCCTATCCTATTGAAAACAATCTTTTGGTTCACATTATTTCACGCACACACGCACGCTGAGTATACATAACACACACACACACACACACACACACACACACACACACACACACACACACACACACACACAACACAACCACACACACTTTTATAATTTTAATCAATGCCAAGAATGAATATAGTCTAGATAAGCCAATACCTAGTATATTGAAATTAAATGCCAATACCTGACATGTCACAATACCTTTCTGTGGTATGAAAAAATTGAAAAAAAAAAAAAAAAAAAAAAAACTATGCTCTGATTAAAAATTGTATATGTATTAAACACAAAGTAAAGCTACTAGAACCAACTAATGATCGTTTGGCTTAAAAAAAAAAAAAAAACTTTTTTTTGGTTGAGAATGAAACAGAATAACATTAAAACATTCGATAATTTATTGGTAGATATATGATATGACAACCGATATACCCAAAGATGTTAATTAATGCGTGCATCCCCCATAATCCATGCCTTGGCCAACATTTCTTCTTCTTACTTATTTGAAATATCTTGTTTCACTTTGAAATGTTACATGAAAAAATAAAAAGTCTGCAAACAGTATTTCAGAAATGACTTCAAATATGCCCCTGTGATAACTCTGTAGTCTTAATCGAACAACTAAACCCACCCAGAAGCAGACGTCCCCTCGCACAGCTGAGAGGGTATTCATTTCTACTGTGAGCGCTGTTAATGCTTTAAGGTGATGGCTTGGTCAATGGAGAGATAGACCGTATGAATTTATTGAACAAGGGCAATGGATGGTCCCTGTGTGTTACCCAGAGGGATTATAGCGCTCATCCTGGACTCATTAGACAATAATGCAGGCGCATTTTAACACTGCGAAATTCTGTGAAATAATAGATGCGTATAACGTTACTAGTCAAATGATCTTCGCGTTTGATATGAACGTATTGACTTTTTATATCTTTGTATAGCACTTGAATTGATTAGTTTGTGTCTGTTGTTGAATTGAAGCAGGCAGGGTTGGAGGCTACCTAGAGTGATGTTAAGGAAGTCATTACTAACTTAAAGCCTTCTCGCTAGTTGTACTTGTACTGAATTAAAAACACGTCTGGCGCTCTCTAACCCGGTCTGTGATTAAATATGCATGAGCAAAGTCAGTGTGTGCCCCTGTCCCAAGCGAACCCTGACCCGGCAGTGACCCTCTGCCAGCTTCCTGGGTGGCTTGAGGCTTGGATAAGTGGTGGGCAGGAGCACGCTGGCGCAGAATGCCATTATGTAATGCAGCTCTCTGTTGTAGGGCCTTAGGGATGGAGGGATAAAGGTGGGGGAAAGGCTGTGGTTTCCTGCTCTCTGATGCTTAGCTCCTGTCTGTACGTCAGGTTATACAAAGCCTTCCTTCAGCTTACCGAAGGAGCAGCGGTCAGATGAAAAGGGACGCGCTGATGGCTAACAGATCTGTGGGTGCCACAAGAATCCCTCCCCCACCTTCACAACACCGTGTTGTTTACACTCTCCCAGAGCCTTTTTAGCATTTTCAGGCATGGGCCCGGACGTGGCAGCCCTCCATACGGCTGCTTGCCATATTCCCAGATCCAGAAATGTCAGCTTACCACTTTGCTTTCCTCATCCGCCGGTTTTCAAGCCCTTTGGGATACCGAGTCCCTCCAGGACCGGACGGGATCAACAGATGAAATCAAATATTTTTTTCTGTTCGTAAAATACTGAATTTTCTTTTTTATTTTTTTTTTTTTTTTTTTTTTCCAATGAAATTTTTTTTTTTTTTTTAAAAAAAACAACATATTGTACCAACATTAGACATTCCGTCAGAAGTAAGAAAAAAAGGAAAGGAACGCAAGCAGTGAACATAAAATCATTGTGGCGTACAATGACATCATAGTTGATTTTAGGCTTGTTAAAAGATGGCAAGAAGTGTCTAAAGAAATTTCATATTGAAAGTCATCCCACTGAAAACCAAGTTGTATAGCATATACAGTATTTACAAATATTAAAAAGAACTGTAAAAATATGAATATACAAATGTGGGTTTTCTTATGTTTTTATTTATTAAACAAAAAAAAAAACATATATAATGATAAACTGTTGCATTTTATATTTACAAACCAGTCATGCAAAAAGCCACAAAACCATATACTACACACAGCATATTAGCCTACACTAACAACTTCGGTTTATAGACAAATGAAACTCTTCAAAAGTTCACATACCTTTATTCTCGTTAATTTTTGCTGGTTTCCCGTCTTTTTATGACACGCTGTGTATGCCTTCTTCTAAACACCCTGAGAGCCACAAGATGGATCCCAACATCATAGTAGGCATTGGTGAGACGAACTAAAGTTGCGCAAAGCATGCTGGGAAACACAAACAGGGACAGACATTTAGAATGCGATAACCCAGGGTAGAATCGAAACAATTGTTTGTAAACAGGGACGTTTATGCAAATTCCCCCATTATTTTTATTATGCCTTGTGGAATATATGTAAACACAACTTATCAAGGTGTAACTTTTTTGAAACTTTTTATTTAAAAAAATAAAAAAATAAACATTCATAAACAACATTTATAAAAGTATAGTAGAAACAGGAAAACCCCTCTTGACCCCGTCAAGAGCACATGTACCTCAGCTGAGGGGCCAGAGTAAGTGTGATGTAATTGTCCATCTGTTCTGTCAATGGACATTCAGTACACAGTCACAAGTAAAAAAGCGTCAGCACTGCTTTAATACAGCACTCAACAAACTCAGGCAAAAAGAGGAAAGAAAAGTACATTCCCTCTTCACGGGACAGCCAAGAAGACAAGGAAGTTTCTTTCACAGAATGTTAAATTTGATATTACTATAATGCTTGTCTGTGGTAACCCAATTAGCTGTGCCACAATATAACCAATCAGGCAGTAGGCGGAGATCACTTTTTATACGAGAGAGTAAAAACTCTATGATTCACTTCAACACAGAGAGTATTTTAGTCCTCTGAGCATTTTTTCTGAAATCGCCCGTGGATAAGATAGAAAAAGGGGAGATGGTGAGTCGAGGAGGGAAAAATCCCCATGACCTTAGTGAAAGAAAAACAAGGCCGAAGTGCGGGCCACAATGCTTTTTTATTAAACGGACGACATAACGTTTATTAAACTCCTCACAGAGAGTTTGAACCGCGGGCCAGACGGAGAAAGGCTTGGAGCGGATGATTCCGAGCCATAACGGTCAGAAATCTTACCAATTAACACCAGACCAGGAGGTATGAGCGCTGGCTCGCTGGCCCAAATTACGTCCCGGGAGATGCAGAATCTCACGATTCAACGCAGGGGAAGCCAGAGTCACGGCTCTGCACTGCCAAAACGAGCCTGAGTTGTCCATATAACTCACTGCCACTCACTGCTTGTGGGCCTCCTAAAAAGAGAGAACTGAGCATGCAGTTCGACCCGCACAGAGCAGTGTCAGGGCTACTGCGATACGGGAGATCGGAAAGCCAAATGTCGATCTCTCCTTTGCCAAAGATGACTGAACAACTCCCAGACTGAAGGACTGGGGGTGTCCAACCCCTCTCTCGTTTCTGCTATAAAATAAGCATCCCAAACCTACTTAGCACCCAGCGCGCGCCTGTGATAGGCTTCGTGCAATATGCATTTGTACACAACGGGAGGTTTGGGAGGACACACCCACAGAAGGCCCCCTCGCTACCTTTGGGGGGTGTCGCACTTGTACAAACATCCTCTTTAGAATTGTCTAATAAACTCAACAGATCCCGTTCATTGAAGCCCCAAAGCCTCGAGGAGACACCCCTTTAACAAGGGCCGTAAGAAATAATCCATAACAAATTGCACCTAAATCACAAACAAAAGGCGGTGTTGGCGAGGTGGGTCCCCGTACTGGCCCGGTGTAAGTATTATACAATGTGAAATACAATCAGTGGTGATTTGGGGCGCCAATGTCCATCCATGCAGACATCTTAAACTAAGGACTACCAACGCCAAGGCACTTCTGACACATCTCGGTTTGTGACAGTAAAACAATTGAAACTTGAGAACCACACCATCTACAACACTGATCTATCTACTAACAACTCTTGTTCCACACCTCAGTTATCAACCTATACTCTTTCTGATTAGGTCATCATGAGCTGCCATGTTTCCATTACAGGATTTGAACCATAATCAAGGGTTTTGTCGGATTATTTTTATACATCTCAAATCACGATAACTTTTTGCTAATAATGTCTCGAGATAGTTTCCTCTATAACAAAATGGATAATACGAAACTTTACAACAGAAAATTCTAATATTTACCCCTTCTCAATGCACTTACTTATTAACTTGGTTAGAACGATGTTTTTGGAAGGTACTTAATACATTAAATAACCTATAGCAAAACTTACCTCCCTAACACACTATACGTCAATATTATTTTTTTAAATACGTCAGATTGTAGGTGTGTGGTTATCTTTAGCGAAAACAGTGCAGAGAGCTGCACACTATTATTTGGCCTTCACTTTGAAATCTACCACGGAGCAGCGGGTATACCACCAGCATTGCGACTAGACAGTTGGCATAAGCAAACGGAAGCGGCTTAAGTGGTGCATGCTCGTAAAATTAGGCCTAGTATTAATCTAAGCAGAGTAAATGGCATAGAAAGCCCCCCTTAGAATTGAAGAGTAGCCAACGTTATAAGGTGTTGTTAAGGGGAGTCTGCATAAGTGCCTCAAAGACGGATCCTGCGAGTATTTTTACGTAGGCCAGGTGACCGTTAAAACTTTGCTTTTTGTATTTGTAAATTTTTTCCCTTATATTGCATTTGTGTGACCCATATTTCCCTTTTTGAACTTTACAAACCACCTGGTCATAATGAGCGTAAAACATTTTTTTTTGCGATATCTGGGAGTTTTTGGCGAAATTGACGGTGTAATGAAAAGGCTGGCTGTGCCAAAAGGGCATGTCTATACACTTTAATTGGACAGAGAAAGAAACACTGGTCAGCGAATTAGTTCGTTTTTTTGATTGTGTGGTTAATTTGATAAGATTTGCACGCTGAACTCTATAACTAAATCTAGGTTCAACAACCACCGAACAAGAGGACCGAGACCAACCTTTTAAAAGGTTCTCAGCAGGCCACTTCCCAATTAACCCCCAAACGGAATGGACTATCAGAAGATGTTACATTATTAAAAGTACAAAAATAATCTGGTTCTTCTCCTATATAGCTACCTTTGTGCACGCAAATGCTCACATGACCCTTCTTGTTATTAACTGCCCACAGCTCTAATAAAACCTTAATTAACGTTAACTTTACAAACAGAAAGTGTCTGCTTAGTAGACAAGAATACAGTATCCTTCCCTACACTGTGGTGTTAAAATGCCAAGTTTTTAACACGTTTCTGCAATCTTCTGCCGTTGGGCTCTCCCTTATTAATTTTTTATTATTTTTATTTTTATTATCATATACCATCCACATGGAAAGATTGGAAGATTGGTGGTGCAAAATGGTAACTTCAAAAGAAACATAACTAGAAGCTTTGGGATAATTCAGTATCTTTCACACCTGACCTCATATTCCTTAGAAATCAAGTTTTGTTTGAATAAGAAACGCACAAGTGAAATCCACCTGAGTGTACTCCTTTTAAATCATTAAATCATATAAAAATTCTTGGATCTGTAACTGTCTCAACTTCTTTTTTCACCCCCCTCATGAACAAAAAACAAACAAAAAACATGCTAAAACTAAAAAAGACTCCAGCATAAGCAGCAAGGGCAGCTGTAATGGCAGGTCATTTGCTCCCCTCAGGAGAATTTATTGCCTTTACCCAGAGCAAAAATCGCCTGTCGAAAACTCCACCTGCGAAAAGAGGGCAACACACTTCTCTCAAATATGTTTTTTTTTCTCCAAAGGCAAAGATCATACTAAAGCATTTATTTAAGTAGTAAAAATGACAGGCACCTGCTGACCTCTATGTAAAGCCTCTTATTAACAGCATTGCTGGAGGAAAAGAGGGAGAAACGTGGATTTCAAGTCTTATTAGGAACACTCCCCTCGCCTCCCTTGTCAGGCAGTGTAGCATTTTAAGTGAACTCTCTCAGCTTGAAACACATTAGCTACTGTGATCTGTGGGGAACAAGGGCCTTTATTAGACTCCTTCGGTTGTAGTGCAATTCCATATGAACGTGAGTTTTTATTGTTTGATATGTATGTAATAAAGTAATATTAGTTCACTTACGATGCACCAGGAGTGGTTTCTTCTGTATCTGAATCTGCATGAAATCGGTGTCTGGGCTAAAGCAGTAAATCACTCTAGCACTGTTCGTCAAGGCATTACTGGAATAGAAGTATAAAGAGTTTTTTTTTTTTTATTTTTTTTTTTTAACTTTTTAGGGGTGACTGAATCACAGAATGCAATACATAACTTAAAAATAATCTAATCTCTGTGAATAAAACAACAAAACTGAAGCTGGGTAATTAGTGAGGAAACTTTTTTGTGTTTTTGCATTAAAAATGCTACTATTGTTTATGTGGAGGATAAAATCTTATTTTTTTCATTGTGGTCTCTTGGGGTCTTTTGGACCCCATTGTACTGTATATCAAAGGGAACAAAACCCATTCTGTCTCAATGTGGTAAATGAGCCTCTGACATTATTTTGGCTTTCAGTTGCTGAGTAGTGGGAAAAGATTTTTTTTTTTTGCATTCCAAGGATAACAGCCCTATCTGCTCTTCCTGCCAGCCTTCAAGTCCCCTGGCATATCGCTTAGATGCCATCTGAAAACATAATTGACTTCATATTGAAGAACAGAACCCTGTAAAAAGATTCCATGAATGCTTGATTCTTCTGAGCACTTGCGGGAGCGCCTCTATTCCTCTGCCAGTCTCTCGTTACATCTTCATTTTGGCCACCTCATAAAATCAGCCTCATAAATATTTTTCATGTGTTATATAAACCAACTCAACTCCCAATTGCAAGTGGCCGAGCGGTGTGTTTTTTCGAAAAACACAGGGAAACATTTGTGGAGAGGAGCTGTTATTGGAAGCATTTGGCTGTACTGCGAAGAAAAATCACAATTAGGTGAGGGTTTCACCTTCAACTATGCCCAAGAATAACACAAACTGGCCGACTGACAAATCTGCGGTGCCTATGTAGCATGATTACGGCTCATTCACCTCATCTGAATCCAGAAATTCTGGCTGAAGCAGAAAATCAAAGCTATGATCAGACTCATCATAACAAAGGAAATTTTTCTGTAAATTAAGAAATTTTTAGATTTCTACAATCACAGTGTGGAATAACCCCCAAAAAATGAATGAAACACGTTTTTGTAGCACACTTAAAACCACTTTTGTTTTAACATTGCTTTGCACAGAGAGAAGGGACAGGAGTTTATATGGCATACCTGTTAGATTTTTAAAAAAAAACCCAACAGACTTTTTGTCTGAGAATTGTCGGGGGGGGAAATGCTAAATTGCAGCCACCAAATGACAGGGAGGCCCCCAAAAACTACTTCCCCACCCCATAAAATGGGACTTTTTTAAATTTCCCTTTTTGTGTGTGATATAACAATTTTAAAATAATGTCCGGCATTCACAATTGCAAAAACCCCCCTTCCGAAACACTTATTTTTGGGGGCATTTATCGCAAGACCAAACATCATAAAAACAAAATCGTGGGAGAAAATTTCAGAGCCCCCATTTCAATCACTTGCAAAAAGGGAAAATTTGTAGCGTTCACAAACATTTTTTTTTAATTTAAAAAACATCAAAAAAATATGTCAAACATCTGTACCCCTCTTTTTTCAGCACAACAAAAAGTTTCACAATGGGCCCACATATTGTAATTATTTTCCCGTTTGCATTAGTTGCATCTTTATTTTAAAAAAAAAAAGTGTTTAATTTAGAAAAAAATTTCTGTTACCCCTATCTACAGCAAAAAAGTATTCCCCCGGGAGGGGGGGGGGCGGGGACAATAAAGGGGGGAAATTTTAAAAGGGTAAGAAAACAACCAAAAACCTCCCCGCGAGCCCCAATCATCTTTCCGGGGGGGAAATAAAAAAAATGATCGAGTTAGCTGGGGGAAAATTTACGTCGAAGCACTTTTGTTTTCACCCCCTTGTGAGTTGTGTTAGGTTGAGTGAGTAGTGGTTTCTTCTTAAAATCAAAGCTAGGTTTCCTCCCATTACCTAGAAACCTGCACAGAAAAACCCAAAACAGCGTTTCCCAAATGGGCCAATCAAATAAAAAACTCTTTATACAAAATTTAAATTTTTGCAAACTTTCTCTTTAGCGCCGGTACAAAAAATAATAAAACCTATTTACGCTGGGTTCAGCAGCTTGAGCAGGAGATATATGGGGATCAGACATTTCCTCAGTTTGAAGCTTGACATTCATGATTATTTTTCTTATTATGCTGCTTTTGTTTTCCTTTGGTTTCTACCATTGGATTTTATTCCTTTGAAATTCGACTGAAGGAGTCATTTTCGGGAGAAAGTCTCTAATGGACTCTGCAAGTTCTCACCACCTTTGAGGGGGCAGAAGCCCCACAAAGGGGGAAAAAAAAACTCCTGAAAAAAAACAATTATTTACACTTACATCCATGCTTTTTTGGTCTGCAAAACAACTATCCCCAAAAAAAAAAAAACAAATTTTTATCTACATTTTTTATTTAATGAAACCGAACCGTCACACTTTGGCTTTTTCCAAGCTATTGCGAAAAGCCTTTTCGTACTACTTCCATGAACGGCTTTCCACAGCATGACCTTAATCAAAATGGAAAGGGAAATTGTGATTTCAAATTTACACACACACACACCCCACACAAAACCAAAAGTCTGACCATTGTCTCTGCAAAGAAATAAGGTTTTTAAAATTTTTTTCTTTAAATTATTTAGAAATCCTTTTTTCCTCCATAAACTTCTTGGTGAGTGGAATCAAAGTACTTTGTAAAACAAAAAAGGGCCCAATCTCTTTTTCAGGGGGGTCCCTCACAAAATCCTTTAAGATTATAAATAAGTGTGGGGGCCGGGCAAAATGAGGGAAAAAAAGGGCGTGTTACTGCTTTTACCATCGGGGGGGGGCAAAAAAAACATTACACCAAATCGCGTGGGATGGATCCCTGAGTTCCAAAGGCATCGGTAGCTCAGTTTTTGTCGGTGTGAACCCTTGCGAGTCCCCTGCATACACAGGGCTGAAAAACATTTTGATGGTTCAGAAAAAAAAAGCCAATTCACGAAACCGGGGCCAGCAGCTGCGGGCCATAAATTCACTCTCCCCCCACTTCGAAAAAGGTTTGGGGTTTAAAGGGCATTGCGGCCATGTGTCAACACGCTGAGCGTGTGGCTCTCTCTCTACTTATGTATGTGAAGGGTTTTTGTTTTTGGTCTGGTGCTGTTGGACGCTTGAGCTCCGGGCGACGCGGGGGTATGGGTCTGAGGGCCCCCCGGCCTGGGACAGAGCGACAGGGCCGTCACAGTGCACCAAGTACTCCAGGCCCAGAGCATGATGCAGGGCCATAGGTCAGAGTGACTAAAATCCTCCAGAAGGCATGTTGTGCTGGAAAGACGGGGAGAGAGAGAGAGAGAGGTGGTTTGAGGTGAAAGAAAAATAAAGAAACAAAAAAACCTGCAATGAACACTTCACTTAGAAAAAAAATCACCGCCTGGAGTGCCGTCTGACAGCCTCGATGGCCCATAACATCACACGAAAACTTGAAAGAGGAAGGACTTACAAACACAACCACTAAAGCAGCACCATACCATGAGATCACTCAGTAAATATCATTTAGAAAATAATAATAAAACATTTGACGGTTGCTAAATGACATGAAAATAAAGGACATATATCTACTTTAAAAAACCATAAACAAATGTACTCTTTGTGTTCATGTTGGTTTAAAAGAAAAAAAAAATGTTTAGACCATTTCAATCTTAATCTTTTTTTAATAATATCAAAAGGTTTTTGAAAATGTTTTTCAAGGTAAAAAGCATTTATAACAGTAACAAATAACATGATTATTCATTTATAACACATATTTCATTTTGGGGTCCAGCTCACATGATTTGTATAACCTGAACTTGGTCATGAAAGGATTTTAAAAAACTTATGGACTTATGAGGTTCTTCAGGGTCCTCTTTCGTCTATTTTTGTTTTTTTTTTGTTTTTTTCTGTAGAATGATTTTGCGGATACATGTTTTCAAATATTTATAAGCGGTGAGGGGATTTAAGGAAAAAAAAATGATTAATTTAAATATTGTATAAATTAATTTTTAAAAATATATTTTAATATTGTTGGAAAAATATAATAAAATATTTAAAAAAATTTTAAACACGAAGGCCCCATTTGAAAACAAGCAAAAAGTTTTACTACTCAGGAAACATAAAGTGGGAAATAACTATTAAATGCACTTTATAAAATATAGCACCTCTGTACAACTTATCCAACACAACATTGCAAATGAGGCATTGTTCCTGGGAGAGGCCACAGGGAAATATATTCTGCCCGAAAGAAAGAAGGGTTGTCAGCCCAGAATTGTCCACACACAAACCATTACTGAGTCTTATCAAAGGTATAGCTCTCTCAAGCATATGTTCCGCTAGAGAACTTGCACTGACCCTTAAAAGACTCTTTTCTTTTGTTTTGTAAATTTTCTTTGCTTTTAACTTTAAAAACCAGAGATGGTATCTACTTTGGGCCTCGGTGAGTTATTAACTAGAGGGGGGAATTTTTTCTGGGATACGTGGAAAAAAAGCGAAAGTATACAAGGTTTAACTTTGCTTTGGTGGTTTCATACAAAGTCACCCTTGACACTAAGTTGTATCTGACAAAACTGTGGCTTTTATACCAACCTGGTTTCTCAAGTGCCAAAGGGCTTATTAAAATCCCCTGCCTACGTCTAACACTTTGTTTTGGAGGAATGGGGACTGACATGTAAGCTTAAACTTCCTACATTCACATTCCTTGCATGATTAACTGACAACATGGAGAATCACTTGGCACAATATAATAAACACAACAACATGTTTGTCTGTTCGGATCCTGCCGAACAATAAGCAGCTTTTTATAATTAATACACAATGAATAATTTCAGGTTTTTTTGGCTTACAGCTTTGGAAAACTTGGCGGATGTTCTGAATGCACAGGCGGCAGGTAACATAAATCTTCTGGTCTGAACAACAAGAGACGGGAAAACAACACTCCTAATGTTTTCTGAATATCCTCGACTTATCTAACAATGATTTAAGCATTTTAAACGCATGTTTATTAGAACCCGGCCCCTTAACATGCCTGAGAGGATTGTCTAGCATTACTGCATTGAAATGCCCAGTCACATGCAGGGACGTTGTAATTATGTCATCTCGCCTCCTTTTACATTCGAGCTGTCAAGGGAATTGAACTGATTACAATACGAGAATCATTCTCTCACTGGTCCAATAACATTTTCAGGGAATGGACTGAAGAAATGAAGGTTTAAAAAGGGAAAAGTGCTATAGAGTTCTAGGCATTTTCAATACCTTCTTCGAACCTTGCTCTCCCCATCCCGTCCCCCACCACCACATAAACAACTTCCTCCCGAACCTCTGGATTACTCTCCGAAGCAGCTCTCTTTTCCTGGGGAGAGGAGAAACAGGTTTAGGTTGCTGCAGAAAGCAAGGAAGCCACACCCAAGATCCAGCCGGTGAGGGGCTTTTAAATACGCAATAAGTTACACAAAATTACACAGTAAAACACTTTGCCTTGGCTTGGAGATACGATAAGATCGATGCTCAGATAAAAGTAGTCTGAAAAGCATTAAGTGTGCCTTTTTCCTCCCCAACGTGGGACAAATGGGAGTTTAAAAAGCTAAATCAACCTCACATGCAAATGCCGCAGCAAGGGAGGCGCTGAGCTTTCGCGACGAAAAAATATGAAAGTACAGGTCGGTGTTTATTTTGCATTCAAAAAGCGGAGAAGAAAAAAAAATGTCAAAGTGGAATGACATAAATTTGGAAGTGGTTTCATATGTAGACCTGAAAAGGAGAGGCCCATTTCCCAGGCTGAGCTCAAGAAAATAATCCCAGCTGTTTAGACCTCTCCTGAACATAAAACCCTCTCGTGTGTCCCCCAAACTTCTGCAGTCTAACCAATCACACGCCATGTGTCTGCGCTGTTTAACAGTAATATTGCGCAATTACGGCGCACCCCAATGAGTCCATTCATACACACAGGTAGTCAATACTGAGCTCACACTTACCTTTTTGTGGCGCTATAAATATTTCAATTGGAAATACTACTCCCAGTCCGTAAGGAGGACCTTGGCGAGGGCAGGTATGAGCTGTGTTGTGGTCACTAAGATGTTCACACAGTTTGATCTGTAATTGAAAGGCAAATGCGTCAAGTTAAATGGCAAAGGGAGGACAAGGCTAAACAGGAGCGCCATTTGTCACCCAAAACCGCTCATGATAAATGGATGGTCTTAAAGCTGTTTTTCAAAAAACAATACAATGTTCTTTGAGGTATTGGGGCATAAAGCGAACAGTTATTCATACTTACTCTCTGTGATTTATGTGTATCAGAAGTGGGCTCTATATAATTAAGCTAGGTGCTAAGGCCTACAGCAGGTGGATTAATGTTGGTCTTTCAGAGCCGGTGTTAACCAGGAGTCAGTCAGGGCTTCAATTTCTGCTTTCCTTAATTGTTGCAACCAGGCTTCCCTTTTGGCGAGCCAAGCGGGACCTGAAATGAACAGAAACATTGTTTGAGTTGGATGCGTCCCACTTGAGCACTTTCAAAAATTTGGTAATTTTAGACCAAGTGGTTTCTGCATAAGGAGTTATTTGAGAAACTTTATGGGTGCTTTTGTTGACACACCACCCCTCTTCCCCAACTAATTTTAGCAAAGCAGTTTATTGGGGGATTACCTCCGGCATTATTTTTTATAGGTGGTCATAAATTTCTTTTACTTTCGTCTGTAGAGGAAGGCCAGCTTTCTCATCCAGTCACACACCTCCCTCGTGCGCATGGTGGCTTCTGAATACAGGTTGGCACTAGTGGCAGCTTAGCCGTGGAGATCCGTCTGTGCTAAAATTATATGTACTAAACAGAGAGGAGGGAAAAAAGAGAGAATGGCTTTTTTATATACTCAGCTTCAGTTAGAGTGCACTGTAGAAAGAAAGACTGGTATGGTGCTAGCTTTTACCTTAGATCCTGCCGTTGTAGATCCGGCGACCGTCGTCGATGACTATGGACCTGATGGCACTCCTAAAACAAAAGCAAAACAAAAAGGGCAGCCATGGTGAGCTGGTTGGAATAAAATATACTAATTTGATTAATGGTTTTCATATTGCAAAATTGAACTTGGGATTAACAGCATGAATCCATGAAGTGAATAATATTAACAACTGTGGGAATTCCCAATTGAAGGCTGAGCTCTCTCCCGAGAAAGCTCAAAATCAGCCCTCAACCACTTCAGCCTCCCTAACCCCCACCTGCTAGATCTTAATAATAAAATAAACACCATCATCAAGGGGACCGGGGATCTGACCCATTTGTCCACTACCACACTAGAGAGGGATCTCTTTGATATACACATCTGCTGGTGCGTAAAGAGTCGGTTATCAGTAGACTCCGGAAAAGGTTGAAAGCTTGGCTTCTCAGTGTTAGGTCTGCTAGTCCAGAGTCAGCTGCCTGAACAAAGAGATAGCGCTGTGGGATAATGGGGAAGCGATCTGTACCCCCATCAGGGGTCTCCGCTTCTTGGAGAGGCTGAATGATTCTACAACTCAGAGCACAGTTCAGCCGAAGTGTCCACACTAACACAAACCAGACTTTCTGGTAAATGTAACGTACTAGAAAAAATTGAACCTGATTCTTTAACCGCCAATGAAATTATGACACTCTGATTGCTGCCGAGGAGCCACACACCAGCTACAGCCTGAGGCCAGCTTTTTGGAGAAAGCAGACTGAAAAAATCTGTTATTAGTTTTCCATTTATAGTCATTCTCTCTCTCCCCTTGCAAGAGCTTGAGATGTTGAGTGAGCAGGGCATTTTGATTCAAATCAAACAAAAATCACATGGAAAGACAGGGTTGGTGACTTGTGTGTGTTCCAAAAAATCATCTGCAAGAAAATAAAGAAGCAGATAAAAATAATAATAATAAAATAAAATAAAATAATCTAAAAATAAACTTAAAAATGCTATTTAAACCAAAAAAAATTAAATAACATAAGTGAAAGTGTGAAAGTAGTGACATTCAGCCAAGTATGGTGACCCATACTCAGAATTAGTGCTCTGCATTTAACCACATCCAGTGCACACACACACAGAGCAGTGAACACACACACACACTGTGACACACCGGAGCAGTGGGCAGCCATTTATGCTGCAGCCGGGGAGCAGTTGGGGTTCAGTGCCTTGCTCAGGGCACCTAAGTTGCGTGGTATTGAGGGGGTGGAGAAGGCGCTGTACATTCACTCCCCCCCACCCTGAGTCCCTGCGGCCCAGGGCTCGAACTCACAACCCTTCGATTGGGAGTCCGACTCTCTACTCATTAGTACCGACTTCCCCATAATATATGAAATATATTATTAAATGATAAATAAAATATATATTAAATATAAACAAGAAAATCAAAACACTATACATGTATATGTATATATATATACTCATATATACATAGAGAGAGAGAGAAGAAGAAGTATATGTACAATTTAAAAATTAAATATTTATAACTATGAATTAAGCCTCACTACTTAAATTGATGAATAGTCTATCTGTATCTATCTATCTATCTACCTATCTATCTATCTATCTATCTATCTATCTATCTATCTATAAAAAATTAAATACTAGTCATATTAGTTATAATAAATTAAACCTCTCTGTGTAATAGCTTAATGTTTTAAAAAAAATATATGGAGTTTAATTTCCTATTATAAATATACAAAAATATACACATGTACAAACAATATATATATATATATATATATATATATATATATATATATATATATATATATATATATATATATATATATATATATATATATATATTTAATTATAATTATGGATTAGAAAGCTCCATCAATGAAGTAAAAAGAAAAAATGGGTTAACATTGCCGGTACTTCTATTTAAATCTCCATTCATATTTCAAGTTTAATCTAACAATTTACTTGGTAGTTGAATTTTAGAGGGGGTATTTCCTTTTTAGCCATTCTTTTCAATTTCCTTTCCAGAACTTTAAGCCTTTTAATTGGTTTCAACAGGCTGCTAAGACACAAAAATACAAAAGGACTTCCTTGTTTTATCGGTGATCTGAACCTGGCCAAATACTGACGTTATTGCATTCCTGTCTAATGCTACAGCAGGGGTAGGGGTAAGCGCTTTGGAGCAAATGAAAGCCTTTTTTATTTTACTGGTTCCCCACTCTGAACAAATTTTTCATCTCTCTGGATTTGTGGGGGAGAGGGAAGGGGAGGAAGCAACGTGAAGAAACTCAAACCAGCTGTTCTTTAACAGAATTAAATCTTGACCCCCAACCCCTGCTCTAATGCAGCATTCTCTCATAAGCCTCTCCCAGCAAGCCTCCCGAGATCCAAAGAGGAAAAAGACTTTGACCAGTGCCCTGCTCCTCCTCTCCAAGGGCTCCAGATAAGGGGGAGAGGGGGGGGCTGGAGGCAGGGCGCGTTGTGAGGAGCCAGGGTGACCTCACATGGAGAACTCAAGAGTGTTGCAGGGCCAAGATGGACTGCCAGTGCAGCCGCGGCTCAGGAACACCTCAAGCTATTTGTGTAATCTGTTTCTAGATAGTCAGCGATGGATCTGTAATACTTCTGAAGTACCCATTTGTTTTCAGGGGACCTTTGGAAAGGCCAAAATCGTATTACAAGCTGGCGGAGGCCTCGTGCGGCGTTTAATCTTGATATTAACAGTTATGATGACAAATGTGTGTCATTTCAGACAAATAAAATATATTGAGAATATTTCCAACTGAAGTATGATTTGAAAAAAATCTCTAAACTCTGTCAAGAAACTAAAAACACATTCAGAAGTACCACCCCGATTAGAGTCGTGCAACTGCCCTGGAGTCTCTTAACTGCGTTACCATCTCCATTTGGCCCGGAGTCCCTTGCCGCGTATTTTACATTGCCTTTTTAATTCGCTGGTTATTACGACACACAAATTAACAGTCGTGTTGTGGGCTTCCAGACCTCCGGGATGAAAGTGAGGGGGCAGAGAAAGAGTGCACAACCTCTAGCAATTACTGCGCACATGGAGCCCACATAAACCCTTGACTGCCTCTCTGGTAGCTGCACCCCGGACCCTGGCGGGGCCGCCAGGTCCTAATGTCTTACAGTAACTCATGAAGGACTCATTGGGGCGGCTTCTTAAGCTTTTCGTAAACACCGTTAAGCCTAATGACCGAGGATTGGGCCAGCTTTAAGTGGTTAAATACAGCATGTAGTTGATCTTCAAGGGTGGCTGAAGGTATCTTCAAAAAGAAGGTGTTATGTTGAGCGGGGAGAGGTAATATAAATATTGTACCAAAACATAATGCTGAGCTGGTGGTAAAAAATTAATTTGGGAGATAATGGGTCAATGTTTTTAAAAATTTTTGTTTAAAAAGATTTTTTAAATATATTTGATATATTATTTTATATTACACACACACAATATATAAAATATATATATTATTATATATATTTATATATATATATATATATTATATATATCCTTAAAAAAATAACATGCAAAAATCTCATTGTTTTAATGATTTTAGTTTTTTCATAGTAATTTCTTTTTCAAATATTAATAACAATGACCGTTTTCCCCCAAAGACAAAAACAAACAATAAAAAGATTATGCAACAACTTATTCCTTTTTTTTTTTTTTAGGATTTGTACATTGGGATACAACCATGATATTATGCAAAAGAAATAAAAAGCATATTTTTATTTTAATTTTTAATTATATATTTATATATTTGCTATGGCTTCGAATAAATTAATATATAAAAACTGGATGGCAATGAGGTTTTCTTTTCTTTTTGTACTTCTCCTTGTTCACCAAGTAGGGTTCTTACAAACCTACAATCGCTGCTAACTAACACCAGATTTCCTACTGTAGCTGTGTAAGATCCTCCTCTGCAATCCGTACATAATTACGTCTTACACAAACACGGGTTTTCTCTGTTTAATTCATCAATTTTTTTTGATCCCTTCTCATTCGTTAAACTATCCAAGGTCCTGCTAAAAAATAAATGTGTGGAAAACTTTCGGGAAACTGCAAGAGAAAGCCTAACAAACTACAAAATAAACACCTTGAAATCAGCTCCCTCTATTTCCATTCCTCGCTCTCATTTTCCTTTCCGTTCCCCCCTCTGACTATCCAAGCCTAAAAAACCTTTTCATTTATGCGAACTATCAGAGCCTCCTTTTTCGCTGGATCTGTCATTAAGCAATCAGGCCGGACTGGCTGATTCTTCCTGTTGGCCAGAGGAAGGGCTTTTCTGCCGACTGCACAAGCGACTGCGCAGAATGTCAAAAAAGAAAATGATTATTTAAAACTACAAACCTCACTTTCCCTCTCGTCCTAGCTGGAAACATCCGTTTGCATTACTCTCCTGGCTACCACCGTTTCTCTTTTTCCCCCCTCTAGTTCTCTCTCAGCTCAGGAGCTTTTATCCCTGGCTGTGCCTTTGGGCCAGACCCCAAACTTGCTAAAGCTTAGTCTGGAGAAAGGGAACCGGCTCCCCACACCGGTGGAGCGTCCCAGGTAACAAAGGCACAGTGTGACTGATTACAGCCATCATCACACATCCAAGCCTACAAGCTAATCCATGTGAAAAAGCCCAATCCATGGTTCGCAGGTTCTCAATGCTTCCACTCCATTGGCAGGTCTGTCATCCCCCCGTCTGTGAGAGGGGGTCATGACCCCCGTGTTTTGCCCCCATCACTTTCCCACCACAGTTGGCCCACGTGAAGGGTGAGGAGGTAGAGGGAAAGAGGGAGGGTGCAGCTTACCTGTGGGTCGGACACAGGATATGGAGAACAAAGAGAGTTCTTTAGACCCACTTCATTCCCAAACCACAGTTTGTGGGTTGAACAGTCATGGAATTCAAACAGCCTAGTAAACATTAGGAAGCGCGACCTCCTAAAACCGAGGCTTTTCGCACTCTGGCATATGAAGATGGAAAAAAGCAGAGCCCGGTTCATGGATATCTTCTTAAGAAAGAAATTTCTTACGTTACGATATGATATGTTACGATACTTACGTTACAGAATATTCTTAACTCTACTTAAAAAGAATAAGAAAAGCAGTTAAGAAGAATGTCATTATTAATTTTTTTCATGAAACTTAAATAAAGGGGTATGATCAGAAAGTAAGGGGAAAAAGGTTCAAATTTTGGTCAAACAGGGCCCAAACCCAACACCCAAAGGGCCAAAAATTTCCACTGCATTTTAACCTTATAGGTGGTCCCCGTTAAAAAAAAAAAAACCCCACCCAAATTTGGGAAAAGAAAAGCAAAACTTTCTTATTAATGGTTGGAAAATTTTTCAAAAATCACGGGAAATTTTTTCACTATTGTCAAAATTGAGGTCTTTTTTTAAAAAACAAAACTTTTGCTTCACCAAAAAACTGATATGGAGGGCAAACCTCTTTATCACACTTTTTTGAAACACTAATTTCAGAAACTACAACCCTTATTGCTTTTAAAAGGCCCCTTCGGGCTGCTGGGAAAGGGGCCCGGCGGAGAAAAACTTTAAAAGCTCCCCCGTTCCTTTTTAGGAATTTCCCCAAAACACATCAGGGCCCTCCTGGGGGGAAGCCCTGAAGCCAAAAGAAACTACCTTTTCCCCTTAACTAAAACACAAAAAACCCCCCTCAGAGTCAACATTTTCCCAAACACAAAACACGCGCGGGGGAATTTATGAAAAAGATTATTTCACTTTCAAAAGAGTACTCCCCTTTTTTGGGTTTTTGGCCCAAGGGCTTGAGGAAATTTTAAATGAATTTGTTGGGGGTATTGGGCCGAAAACGATATTAATAAAAAAGCTTCCCCTAAATAACCGGAGGAAAAGCAACTAGATGGGGAAATTTGCACTGGAAGATATTGACTAAAACCTGTGTTGATCAATGTTTTAAAGTCAAAAAAAAGCAATTCAAAAAAAGTACAATCAAATCCCAGTTGTAAATGATAAGTAACCCCCTTCATCCGGGAGGTGCTAAAAACTCCCTTTTGCAATGTCACAGGGTTTGGCCTCGGGTTAAGTATCCTCTGCAGAGGTACCCCCGGGGATAATTGAAACCGTTTCCCCCCTCGCCGACCCGGGAGGAACTCTGTCCCGCAGAGGGCTCGGGTTTGTTTTCTCCCCGGGCGAGCCTCCCCCCCCCGAGAGGGGCACGGCCGGCTCCAGAACGCACATTCCCACACACCAACCCCACCCACCTCTCACTCAACCACGAATGTTTTCACCCCCAACCACATCCTCAAACCCCGGTATTGACGTGCATATCACAATGGGGTTTTTCATACAAAAATTTTGGGGTAAAAACAGTGGTAACCAAAAGAAAGCACCCAAACAAACCTGTGGGGATTTATTCTATCACATTAAGTGTATTTCTCCTGAAAAATTATTCCGTCCCTTTGATTCTCATAAAAACAATTAAATTTTTTAAACAAATTAAAGGTTTTTTTAATTTTTTTATTTGTTTTAAATTTAAATTGTCAATATAGTTTCCAAGAAAAATTAAATATTTAATTAACAAAAAATACTTATGCTTAACACTATTTTGCAAATTTTTTTGCCATTTTTTTTCTTTTTTGAAAACAAAAAAAAAAAATATTATTTTTTTATTTATAAAAGGGCGCTTAAATTGAAAATTGGAATAAAACTTTAAATGTTCAAATATTTCTTTTCAAATAATCCGATTTTTTTGAAATATATTTTTTTCCTCAAAAAATCCGGGAAAAAATATTTTTCTTCAAAATTTTTAATTTTACAGACAACTTTTTTTAAAACTTGATATTTTTAAAAAAAATGGCATAATTCAGCATTTTGAATGATTTTAAAGGCATGTGACAAAAGCCGGGATAATGATGCGAAAATTCGTTTTTCCACCAAAAAAAAAAAAAACACTTTAAAAAAAAATTTTTTTACTTTTAAAAAATTTTTCACAAATTACAACCAATAATCCTTGGGTGACATATTACTAAAAAAACATAAAAGTTACTGCCCCTAAACTTTAAATTAGCTATTAATGCTGGGCGTACATAAAATTCAAAAAAATAGTATTAGGGGATTTATAATGAAAAATTAAAAAAGGCCAGCAATTTTTAAGAAAATTACTTTTAACATAAAAAAATTTTTTTTCAGCAACCTTTTTAATTAACCTTTCCCAATAAAATTATTCATAAAATGTCACCCCGGACTTCTCACACACTATTTAGTGTAAAACTGCTTTTCCCTGAAAAAAAAAAAATCCCTCTTCATGAAAAATTTGAATCAATATCGAAAATAATAAAATTTAATTTTGCTGCCAAATGAATATTTCGTCACTGAAAAATAAAATTTTAAAGTGAGCCAAAAAAACAAGAAAAAAACCCTCGCATTTTGGGCCTGTAGGCACAGTAGTGGTGTGTTGGTGTGTGTTTTTGTGGTTTGGTTATGTGAAGTCACCCCTTATGACCATACAACTTTTATTACACTCCCTATAGCACAATTGTAATTCAAAATAAACCCCAACCCCCAAAATCCCCAAAAGGGTTGCAAAAAACGGGGGAAAGGAAACAATAACACAACCCATAAACTACACAGAATAATGTAACACAACCCCAATGACATGACCCCCCAAAATCACCACACCCCTGACGTTTTAACAACAGGATGTACCCCCAAAAATGATCCATGGGATTTAACCCTAAATAGTCTGTTTTATTTTCCCCAAAAAAGCTTGTAAGAGGGTTTTGGGACAAAGCGAATGCTAGAGCTGATGGTTATTTTTTGGACTGCGGGCCCGGGTGTCCTTTGCACATTTTTTGTAGTTTTCCAGTTGACAACACCAAACACCCTTAGGATTTGTATGTGCAAAGCCAAAGGGAAAACCCTTTTTGGCTTTGACTATATTCACGAGATGTGTTTTCTTAAGGTCTCAAATACCTACTTGTGGGATTATTTACAGCTGAAGTTTTCCAAGTTTTGGTCTGCCTTTTTAAAAACCCCCTTTGGTTTAAAAAAAAAATTTTTCATTTAAAAAGTTTTTTTTTTGCTTTTTTCCAATTGTGTTTTAAAAGAAAAAGTCCTTTTGCTTTAAAGTTCAAAACGAATTTCAAAAATTCCGTTGCTGAGAGTAGTAGAAAGGAAAAACTTGCTTGCAAAATCCAAACTTTTTTTAAAAAGCCCGCAGCTAAAAAATACCGAGGGTTTTTTAAACATGAAAAGAAATCAAAATACGGAAAGTTTTTAAAAACCCATTTAAGCTTTTTTTCAAAAAACTGTCTATTTTTTTTTAAAAAAACGAAGGGGGAATCCATTTTAAAAAAGTGCGCGGGCACAAATTTTTAGCCAAACATACGAAAAATTTTAAAAAGGCCCAAATTTCGCCAATTTCTTTTACAAAAGATGCGTTGGAATTCCCCCCTCACCCAAGTCCCCCGGGCCACAAAAATTTTTTTTTCCCCTTTTCTCGTGGCGGAAAAACGGGGCAAAAAGGGGTTGAAAAATGAGATTGGGAGGTTGCAACAGTTCTCCTCACACTTAAATTCAACAAACATTTTCCCCCTCGCGGGGTCCGCCACGACAGGACACAAGGGAAAAACAAAGGGTCGGTGGTGTCGGGTTTTTGGGGATAGGGAAGCACTCGCCAGCGGGGTTGGGGGGGGGTTTATGGGCTTGGTTAGACCCCGGTCCCAAATCCCCCTACTTTTTAAAAATGTTTAGTCCAATGAAAATTTTTTATCGTTTTTTCACCCTCTGTCCTTTTTAAACCCGTCGCTTTTAAATTCTTCAGTGGAACACAAAAAGAAATATTCTGAAAAATGTTTAAGCTGCTCTTTTTCTAAGTTAAATGAATTTGGACTGAAGATTTTTTAAAAGGGGGGCAAAGAATCATCAAATTTTGCATTTGGGGTCAAAAGATTGCTTTTTTGCGGGGTTAATTTTATGTTTTTTCCTGAAATCTTTCCCCTCAAATGAAACAAAGATTTTAAAACCCCGTAAAGCCCGAAAATATAATTAATATATATTAAAATATATAAAATTTTTTAAAAAAAGTTTTTTTCCCCCCCGTTGTTAAATTAACCCTTGGCAAAGAGACAAGTTTTTGGGGGTCCTTTAGACAAAATATGTATTTAAAATTTTTTTTAAAAATTGTGTCCTAAGAAATGGGGCTCATACAAAAAGGAAGAAGAAAATAAAATAAAAAAATAAAAAAATAAAACCCCCACATTTTATCAAGCCCAAACTGGCAAAAATAACAATTGGTGGCGCTGCTGATATTTATTTGGGGGGCCAAAAAATAAGAAAGTGTGAAAAATTATGATAGCTTGTAATGTAAAAAATTTTGCTTTTTTAAAAACCCGACTACTGTAAAATGAAAAAATTCAGGTTACTCTATCTCCAAATATTCTTTTTAAATGCTTTTAGATCTTAGTTTTTTTCAAAGTTCCCGTTTTTTAAGTGGGTAGGGAAACAAAAAAAATTTTTTTTTAAAACATTGATTATGATTAATGAAAAATAAACGGTTTTATTTAAAATGTTGATCTTCAAAAAAAAAAAAAAAAAAAAAATGTATTGATATAAGAAAATTTTAAATTGCTTCAGTCCACACTTGAAATATTTTTTTCACTGTAAAATAGTTTTGGTTTATTTACTTTAAAATGTGGAAAAAATTACGCAAAGAACCTTATCTAAACAATAATAATTCGAATTTAAATTAAAAACCCCCACTTGCTAAAAAAAAAAAAAAAAAATAAATTTAAAAATAGACTGCCAATCAGACAAATTTTTTTTTCAAAGTTTTTGATCATGTTGATAATTTTGTCTTAAAATTTTCATATAAAAAAAAGCACAGAACCCCTCTTTTCTTTTAGTGAACGAAATCGAAAGTTTTTTTGAACTATAACTGATTAAAATTTTAATAAATTCCAGTAAAAAAACATCTTCATTTTAGTCTAAAACCCAAAACTTTTAAGGGGTTGGGATTTTTGATTTTCACGTCGTATTTTTTAGCCCCGAAGCTATTTAAAAAGTATATCGCCCTCTGTTAAAACACTAATAAGTGCAGCTTGAGCAAACCGTCTGGACAAACTGAACTTCACTGCTTAACCGTGGGAGCGTGCCCAAACACGACGAAAGGGCCCCCCGGTCTCATTTTCACCCCTACCAGGGAGACAGACACCTGTACCCCTGTAACTGCCCCGGGGGATTTTTCAACTGATCCGCAGAAACAGGCAGACGGCAACAGCCCTTTCGACCCTGACTGAGACTGCGGCCGGGGCACAAGACCCAGATCACACAGCATGACATCAAAATCAAACACGTACAGAAAATATAAAGCTGACAAATTGGCCTGGGGGGCAGGGGGGAGGGGGGGGGCCGTGGTGGGGGCAGGGCGGGGGAGCACCCCCTGTAAAATTCAAGTGTCCCCCCGGCCCGGGTAATACTTCACCACTGGGGACGTTAGTGGAAAAAGGGACCTGCTATTAAAAGGTTTTTTGATGCTGCTTAAAAATTTAAGGCTGCTCTTGGCCGAAAGTAAAGTTCACTCTTTTTGACTTATCCCCATTTGGGGGGGTTTTTAAAAATGGCCGCGAAGAAAAAAAGCTGTAGAATAATCACCTATTAAAGGGTGCAATAACTTTCAGGGGGTGAAAAAGATACGGTGACCGCGAAAAACGTGAATCCCCCAAAGTCTCAGAAAGTTCTGACTTACCTCCAAGTCGTTGAAGAAGAATGTGTGTCGGCCAAGTTGAAGATCATCTCTTCCATTCTTAGTCCCAATGACACTGACGTTGGTGGATCCTGAAAACACACAGCAAGGAAAAACATGAGGGATGGTTGAACATATCTACATATATATATAAAAGAATATACTATTAATATAGGCCTAATATTATAAGTTCAGGGTCAGTGATACTATAACCCAGTACATATTTATATATAATATAGTATGTATTTCTTGTTACTTTGAAACACCTAAATTTTGAACATAAAAATACATCTTAAACGTTTCAGTTTATTTATGCATATATATATGTCTGGATCTATGGGACATATATCATAATATTGGTAATTAAATGTTTTATACATAATTAAAATGACCTTAACATGAGTAGCTGCATTTTATATGGCTTTAATGATAGATAGATAGATAGAAGATAGAAAAAAAAAAAAAATTTTTTTTTTTTTCATATTTATTGAATAGATAGAATAAGTAGATTTATTTTTATAGATAAGAGAAAAATTATAAAATAGATAGATAATAGAGATCGACAGACATAACATAACCTTATCTTTTTAGAATAAAATATATTATAAAACAGACCTCAAGGGGGATGGGAAAGCCTGAAGCCGGAGGTGACTTGAAGGTTTTCAGAAATTATTTCGATTTCATTTTTTATCACAAAAAAATGAACATGAGCTTAATTATTACAACTCAGATAGATAGCCGTATAGAAACCCAGATAGATAGATGCGTTGATAGATGATAGATAGATATAGATAGAGACTTTGATAGATGCAAAAGTAGTTGAATTAAGCAAAGAGAAAGATATAAAGAAGGAGAGAAATAGATGAATGAATGAATGAATGGAATAGATAGATTCACTGTCGCAGCGGGAAGGACCGTCGGAGTCGGGAAGATGGCGATGGGGGCTTTCGTACACATTATCTGGGGGAGCGGTGGGGGGGGGGGGGGGGGAAAGTATCAGTTCACGGGGAAAAAATCGGGGGGAAAAAAACCATATGTCAAAAAACGCTCTAAACAAGTCTTCTACAGCGGGGATGGGGGGGGGGATAGGAGAATCAGAGATAAGCGCATTTTGCCAACGTATAAAAATGTGGGTTAAAAGGCTGAAGTTGGGGAAATTAAAATAATAGAAAGGGCTGGGTCTAAAAATGAGAACGAGGAAGACTGAGACACAAAACAGCGAATTTAGTGGCAAGTGATGTTTAAACCTGTGCACTGGCAGTAATCAAAATGGAATTACTCACTTAAAATTAATGGACTCTTCTTTAAAATGTATTCAATGTATTCAGTTTCCACCGTAATGCAATAGGGCAGTAATGGCGATCTGTGCTGTGTTTGAGCTGACACAAAGATGGGAGCGACTGCTCTCTAAATTGTTAATGAATCATTTGCAGATGTTTTTCTCTTTAATACCTATCCGCCTTACAAAATTACACCTTTTCGTGACTACAGACTTGTCTTTGACATATATGTGGTTAATTTTCTCATCTCAACTGAAACTACACATATTTAGGTCAGTGCATTAAAATGACAGTGCCAGTGTTGAAACAAAGAAATACTGTAGTACAAGCTTAAAAACAAGGCAGCAGGGTTTATTAAATGGATATTTAGACTAGTATTCAATTTAAAATCATCTTTTTTAATCTTCATTCCACCAGGCTTATTTTCTAATCAGTGGCTGCTCTCTCGTTGTTCATTAAGAGGATCAAGCAAGTGTGCTAATGAGAGAGGAAAGCAAAGGAGGGGATTTATTCAGTGTCTGTACAGCCGTGTGAGTCATAGAAGCTTGCTGCAGGATTAGAGCTAAGCCACCTGAAGAAACGCCGAGCTTTTACTGATACCTGTCACACTCAGCAATGAAACCTGCGCCGAAAACACAAAAGAAGAAACAGAACACCAGCAAGAAACTGATGAGGTTATTAAGTTGATGTTCAAACTGGTATAAAGATACAAATTAGTATATTTATGATGGTACACAGACTTTTTTTCGTTCATACACAGGTACAATCTCTTTTGCTCATCAAAGCTGAAAATAGACAGTAAAAAGGGAATATTGTGAAATTTAAATATAAATGTGTTCTATTTAAATATGTTTTAAAAATGTCAGGTATTCTTGTTAGGAAAGCTGAATTTTTATAAGGCCATACTCAACTCTTCAGTGGCCATGATCCTCAGAAAATGGTTCTAAAATGCTGCTTGGTGTACAAAGAAAAAATTCTTACAGTGTTGAAAACAGCTTAATATTTTTGTGGAAGCCAACTGGTTTATTTGAGTGAATGGAAGTTCAAACGAACCGATGTATTTAAAATAATTTATTTTTTTGTAATATTATAAATGCCTTTACTGTGGCTTTTGATCAATTTAGACATTGTTGCTGAATGAATATATTAATTTCTAAAAAACACACCACCAATCTTACTGACCTACACCTTTTAACTATGAGCCCACATGTTCTGTTGAGATTGACTTCAGAGACTCAATTTATGTAATTATCATGTGCATTTAAATTTTAAGTGTGAAAGGGCAATTTTATATATTATACTAACAACAGGAACTCCAGGTTTGGGTTCGTTGACCTCAAAAAAAAAAAAAAATCAATTCAATTAAAACAACAGAAATTGGCAGCCATACACTTCTAAAAAAAATTTTGCATGTGAAAATCCATTGCAATTATTCTTTGTTTATATCTGAGGTCTCCCAAACTAAAATAATACATTTCAGGGAGGTCGCTGGATGCATGTTAGCAAGTTAAAATTATGTTTATAATCAGTTCTCACGAGTGCAGGAAGTCATCAACCTGATACTTCAATGTTAAGTATGTTTTCTGAGCTATTAAAAGAGTTGTGGAGTCTCTCAGACTGAGAATAAAATATGAGGGTTAATGAAAAAAGCGATCAATAATTTCACAGTTTATATACACTACTGAGTTGTTATTTTTAATTATAAAAGAAGCTTTTAAATATATAGCCTAATAAAAATAGGTTCTTTCTTTGTTAAGTGCTTCTCCAACACGTCTGGACAATCCTCCCTTCCCTCTCTTCTATTCTGAGCCTGCCAGTCAGTGGACTTAATATAAACACCTGCGTATGTATCTGACAGTTAATAAAAGCAGGTTTGGTGGCGAGAGGTATGCAAAGTGCACTTCTCTGGCCGACAATCCTCTCCAATTAAATCTAAACAATCATTCAGCGGGAGAGTGCAAGAATACAAGCAGGCCAAGATTGCCAGAGGGTCTTCTGCTCACCAAGCTGCCACCCTGCAATCCCCAAACATCAAAAGCACCGAGAGAGCGCCAGATCCTCCCCACAGAAACCCCCACACCCCTGCAAGCTTCCCTCCAGGGCTGACGGCCACACAGCTGGCCCGAACCATCAGCTTTGATCGGGAGAGAGCTGCCCTGATGCCAGTGGGATAACTGATAACCACAGCAGTGAGCGCTCCAGCACGGCTCTAGTTATAGAGCTCTTTATCAACAGGTTAAGCTGTGAAGAAATGCATTTTGCTGGGTTTTTCTTATACTGTTTATGTCATCCCCTACCCTCGTGTAGGAGACGTGGCGCACCTGGTTTTTAATGTAAAGGGTTTGAGATGCGGTTTGGCTGATATGATTTAGAGGGGAAGCATTTATATGCGGTGTTCGCGATGTTCATTCATGGGTAGATGTGATAAGCCGATATTTCTGGTGGAAGGGCCATAGCGTGTTAATCAGATTTCGAAAAACAGCAGAGAGGAGGACAAAGCATGGTTTAGACCGCTGAAAGAGCATTTACTATATTATTTTTCATGCTGTTGGAAACCTAGTTGTTGCAGCTCTAATATTTTTTGTGGCACAACCATGACTTTTTTTTTTCGCTCAATATTCTTTCATTCTTTAATATGCTGGAAACGTGGATACTTTTTTATTTATTTAGTTATTTTTTTTATTTTATAATTTTTTCTAATATGCTGGATTGAATTTGCGCCAATTATTTTCCAGTGTTGACAACAGTTGGATGCAGCCTAATATTTTTGGTGGAAAGCATTATGCCACTTTTTGTCTCATCTTCTCAAAGAAGATTCTTTCAATCTAATTTGCTCAACCGTATGCTTTTTAATTTAGTTTTAGTAGGCCCTATTAAACGGTTTTTTCATGTTTTCTGTCGAAGAAAGTTTCAAAAGAACAGCATTAATTTAAAATATTTTTGCTTAACATTATACATATCTTCACTGTCAATTTTTTATCAATTTATTGTATAGATATGGCTAGCAGATAAAAGTATTAAAAAAAAATAAATAAATTGAGATTCATAAATAAATAAAATCTTACTGACCCCAAACATTCTAACATTAGTGTAGGAGAACCTGAAATAATAAACCATCATTTTTGTGTTGAGACTTTCCAGTGTCTCCCAATTATATTACAGAATGCTTTAAAGTAATTACAGAGAATTTGAAATTAATATCTTTAAATAATTTCTAATCCATCTAATTCTCCCATTAAATACTTTAAGTATGTTCCTCTGACCAATCAAAACCCAGTAGACCGAGAGGTAAAAGTGTTAAACGTGACTTTTCCATAATGTACCGTAACTGAACAACTTCAGATTGGGTTCTGTTTGAACCTATAAGAACACACGCATTTAAGGTTGGTTAGAACCTTAAAAATCGAACGTGGCTTTTTCCCCCCCCCCACACCGACAGGTTTGAATGATGATGTATCTGTTGATGATGATGATATTATTGTGTGTGTGTGTAGAGGCGAGAGTGCGTCCGCTGAGGCCACTCTCAGAGTTTTTCACTTCTTTACCCAGCATGCCTCAGGCCGAGATAAAATAAATAAACAGGCAGGGTCCGAGGGCCAGGGCTCACCTACCCTTAAAACAAACACCCACCCCCTCAAACACCCGGACTGAGGACCAAAGAGCACAACCAGCCGCCGGTCCCCGTGCCACTGACACCAGCGGCGCTGTGTCATCTACACCTACCACAATAAAAAACCCTTCAAGAAACGCAGCCAAAAAGATTCCAAGGAACTGCTTTACCATTTTTTCAGACACAAAGAGGGTTTAAAAACAGGCATGTTGAACTCCCGATTTAGGGCTTTTTTGGACTTTTATTAATTTGGTGAATTGAACGACGGGCTGAGGGAGTTAAATAAAGCCATGAACATCATTGACAAGCCATGAGAATTGTCAGATCAACTGATTTCCCAAATTTTTTGTTTTTGAAAGTTTCAAATAGATATCTTTATTGACGGTTCTGATAAAATAACAAATAACAACAACCGCAGAAGTAAACTGTTCTTATTGCATTTCATAACACTTTGAAACCGGCTAAATTTAAATTTTAAAATTAAATTATTTTATCAAATAAAATCAAAAATTTATCCATTCTAACCAAAATATAATTTACAAATATATTGGAATACTCGCATTTGTATAAGTAAAATAAGTTTTCCTACACTACCCAAACGTTGGTGGACAGTAGAAATTATACTTTTATTCAGCAAAAAAGTGACCATAGACATTAATAAGGTTAAACAATTTCTATTTCAAATAAATCCAGTCTATCAAACTTTCTATTGATCTAATAACTCTTAAAAAAAAAAAAAACATGTATATGGTTTCCACAAATATTGAAGCAGCACAACTGTTTTCAAACAAATTACTTAAGGCTTTTTGGAGTCTGCAAAACTCAACCATATTACCAATCACATTTCAGTTAACTGATGCTGAAAACTTCTATATCTAATTATTTAAATAAATGCATTAAAATAAAATCTATCTTAAAGTTTGTATCAATATTGTGTGATGATCAAATAATTATTATATAACTCAACTTTGCTATTAATACATTGAACTCCTCTCAAAGGTCAGTTAGATGCAACCATTTAATTAAGCTTAACAATTGAAACCATTTCATGAAGGACAAAAAACCTTTACGACAGTGTCAATGGGACAACTCTCCGTCTGCAATACTGGTTTGTACATCCTGCCTGTTCGAGCCACATAAACTCGGACAGCTGCAGGCCGAGCTGAATCCGCCTGCGATGGCGGTCGACGATCTTATTAAAAAAGAAACACATTACAATGGAACTCTGAGTTCTCTCGAGGCGTGTGGCGGTTTTTGTACCACCAAAGCTACAGGGGGGGTGACACTCTTTCTGTGTCCTTTTTTCTAAAACTTTTGCGCGAAATATTTGCCTGTAGTTTCCATTTTTTAAAATAACAATCACTGACCCTTCCCGTAAATCTGTCTGGAGGACGATCCCGTGGAGCAAGAGGAGATGGGGAACAAAAAACGATGATTGTCATCAACCAAGTGAGTTCCCAATATGACACACCCCGCTGGATTAAGAAAAAAAAAGAGCACAAACATCAATAATGGCAGCACCCAGCATGCATAGATGAGCTGGATTGTCAAATAGAAAAGGACGGAGAGCATTACGATTCATTGCCCTGGGATCAGTTAGCATAGTCTAGCACTGATGGTTTCAACAGAAAAGCACCCGCAACCACCATCTGGACAATCCACTTCTATTGCCCCCAGACACAGCATTAGGAACACAATCAATACCAACAAAACTAAATTAACTAGATTTGTTAACCCGCAACTGATTGTTGTTTCAAAGCTATTGCGTTACTGGGGGCAAAAACCTTTGTCCAGAGATTGTCCGGCTCCATGTAATAATAAAAGACCATGACCTGTACAGCCAAAATATGATTGAGATAGAAAAAAAAAAACAAACCAACATATACTTCTAAATATACTTCATGCTGTCAAAAACGATTAATCGCGATTCATCAACATACAAAAAAATGATTTGAAATGTATATGTTGTATGTGGTACTGTGTATATTTATCATGTATAGATCAGATACATACTAACAGCAGCATATTTTTGAAAATATGTTACCATGTATATATCTTATATTGCATATAATTTTATACTACATCTACATATCTTCATATATAACAGTAACACATGTTTTCTTAAATACGACATAAATGCAAGTGTTGGTGTATTTATATATACATTGAATAAATATACGCAGAACATCCCACATACTACGTAAACAAAAATTTTTCTTTTGGCATGCGATTAATTGCGATTACTCACCTAACTCATTTGACAGCACGAAAAAATACACTGCTTGTGTAAAACACAGTTTTCCCATTACAAGTACCACATGTGAATTGTAAAAAATCTCATGATTAGTAATTATGTCTTTTATTTTCTGTCTTGTAAAACATGTAATATAAATAAAAAGATAAAAACTTTTTTGTTTAATGCAAAACATTTTGTTAGTTTTAAACCCATTTACCGCACATAATGTTGCCCAATTCCTTCGTAAATCGGTTGTTTTTGCAAAACTATGTAGCCAATTAACCAGAAAAGAAACCTATTCTACCAGATTTAATATGTCTTTGTTTTCAGTCTTCATGTCAAAACATGTGGCATGCACACAAAAATAAACTGACCAGGAGAGCTGGCTTTAGGCTTTTGCATGCTCAGCTAGCAAAACATGCCAAAACCAATGAGCACTGTCACCAAAAAAAACTGAGTTTTATAGCATTACATGTTGTTTACATGAAAACGAATGTAGGTAAAGGACGTATCGCATGACCCATGTAAATAAGCTACCCGCGTAAACATGTTGATAAGCGCGGAGCAGACCGGACAAGATCAGATGGATCAAAAGCTGTGATTCCATCTGAGATACTGAACTCTTGTGATTCCCGCTAGATCATTCACCAATGCCCGGCAGCATTTCCATACGGTCAAGTCCGTCAGGTTCAGCACACGCGACCAGTGGTTTGTGTGTATCCTAGCTTCTCCGGCCACGTGACTGTTTGCCATTCTGAAGCCCACGACGCAATCGCTCTGAATCTGAATCTTGTAATGGGGGGTTGATGGAACTGTTGGATTGTACTGTATCCTCCTGGTAGAGAGACTAGTAGTATGATGAGTGCAAGGCAAACGAGAAAAAGAAAAAACACGAGAGAATACTGAAAATAACTATCATCAAGGCCCAACTCACCTCGCAGTGTGAGTGTCCCGCGATAGATCCGGTTACTCTCATCTAGTTGTTCAGTGCGTGAATAGCTCTCTGCCCACATGCTCATAATATCCACTCGGTTTTATCTGATCTCTTATACCCTCGATTACCAGTTAAGGTTTAGTATATGGCGAAGAGGGGGATTTATGCACCATTACCATCCTTCGCTAATATACATGACAATGCCAATGATAAGAAAAATTTGGGTCAATTGAGGAAACACAAATCGACTAAACAACACACACAATGCCCAATAACAACACATTTTACGAATGTACAAGGATGAGTAAGAGCACATATCACACTTTTACACTACATAATTAACAATATATAATTGAGTTGTCTTTCGGGTATGGGAATCACGAACACGTGTGCTCGATATCACATTTCATGCGCGTCCCATACGCATAACACATTCATGCTGGCACGATACGGGTGCATGCACTCTACGCTCTGTATTCTTTGAAAATGCTAACTAAAAAAATCGGATTGGAATTGCCACAGGACATTTGACACATTTATATTATTAAAAAACACTAATTAATAGCAATTTGAAACAGTGCTTTGCACTGGATGTTTAACAAAGGAATTAGGTAAAAATATACATGGTACTAAACTTTTATAATACTGTTATAGAAATATAGAAATATTTCAAACTATTTTATACAGTTTCTGATGATTTTTTTGAATCATTTTTAATCGGTTACCTTTTTCTAAAGATAACCTAAATGTTCAATAAGGACTGGGCAAATTACTGCATAATCAATCTGATTATGTCTAAATAAATAATTCAGTAATAAGTCCAATAGACCCAATATGGTAACAAATATAGTGTATTGAATCTCACCTCAAACAAATGTTGTACTGGTAATTTTCTTTAACTACGTTTACGTTGAGGGACATTTCTTTAATCCTAAACGTATAGCACACGGCACATCGCGTAATTCAAGATCCAGGTTTTTTTACAAAAAAATAAATAAAAAATCAATACGAAAAATTGCACATTGAGGACATTTTGAGTGTAACACCTAGGGCCTTAGTAATCGCAACCCAATTAGCCCAATCACCGCTTTGTCTTTACAGCAAATCCTTGTTTGTGGGGAATCCATACCGTTATTTCATTTAATTTATTTATTTTTTTACTAACCAAAGCTTATTATACCTGCCGGTTTGCTCTGAGAGGGCCTGGCGTGGTGATCCCTGGGATTGGAGGTTCCAGTAAAGGTGTAGGTGGCAGTGGTGGAGGTTGTGGTGGGGCTGGTGTTGTTACTGTGTTCATGTATGGAGAAGTGTAAGGGCGACTGTTGTACTACTGGGCATAATGACTCTGTCCAAAAGCTGGGTAGGAGTGCGGTAGGTCCTGCAGAAAGACATCAAGGCGGTTCAATGTGATGATAGATGCCCCCGAGCGCTTGCTACTTCTACAGCGGACAGATTCCAAAAACGTTAATGCTAACATATGTTCTCCTGTGTGCTACATCTGGACCGCGATCTGTCTTCAATCTTTTTTCCTCCACTTAGTGGCATAATTCATCGCTAAAATGAGCAAGAGGTAAATTCCTGCGTACAGTGGTCGAGACATTTAGAGTGAGTTCATATCCATGCGAGCGTTACAAATGTTCTATAAAGGCTTACAGGGGAAAGGACAAAAATTATGGGCACATGTGCCAAATTGGGGAATTGATTTCAACAGACTAGATAGTGAGGCGATAGAAATATTCGATTACAGCTACCTGTTGTGCCTACTAATTGAATCCAGTCGAGTTTGGGAGGGAATTGCGTCACAGTGTACAGACCCTGAAGTTGTTGAAAACTGCCTCCCTCATGAGAGAAAGGAGACATAACCGTGATCTATCGCACTGCAAAACACGACACAGGGATCAATCATCAAAGGGCTTTGTTTGCAAACTGATGTTACTTCTGAGGAAGATAAGTGTAAATAACCTTCAAAATAAATGACATTTTTTAAATTGAAGAAAAAAAAAAATGGGGGTCGAGTCAAGCAAGAACTAAAAACACCTCAAAGGCATTTAAGACACAAAGCCTTGCAGGTTACTATAAGGGCTAGGAGGGATTGTGTGTGTGTGTGTGTGTGGGTTGTGTGAGCGGGAGAGAGAGAGAGAGATGACGCGAGAGAGAGATCCGAGAGGTGTGTGTGTTGTTTGTGTGTGGTTGGTTGGGGTGGGAATATACAAGTGTACGATAGCTTTTCTTTGCTACAGCTCCGTTATTGGATCTTGGGCCACGATGTGTCGAGAAAAGAAAGAGGAAAGGGGGCTTTGTGCGCTCTATTCAGTTCATTCCATCGTCTAACTTCTTAACAATGACAAGGACACATGGCCACGGCGGTGGGAATGTGGGAGGGACGAGTCGAGTTAGTTTTTACCTGACGATCCTGACGTCAATGAATATTGGTATATCTGTCCTTCTTTTCCAAGCCTGCTCAAAGAAGCACCTTCTGGGTAATTAAATTTCTCTATGGAGAGGACGATAGCATTCTCATGACTTCTTAAACCATAACTGGACAGGAGTTATGGGGCGAGGACAGACTGGGAGTAAGCTGTCATTTTTGAGGTCCTTCTTGGCGTCACCGGTGCTCAAAAACAAAATGGGAATTTCAAGCGGATCGAAAAAACTGTGTACAAGGAATATTCTGTGGTGGGAGGTCAAGTTGACAGAAATTTATTTTGATTTTCTTAACAAAAACAAGAGCAAAAGTTCTGGGGTTCCAGTCAGAAACATAGAATGAAGGTAAATTGGATCCATTTATTCCAAGTTTTTAAAATTTTTGTTATGTGCTATGTCCAGTTATGATATGTTTATTTGTATTTGTACGATAATATTTATTAACATTTAAGTTTACTTTATATGTATTTTTATTTATATTAATTGATATTATAATATTTACATTTCAGTTTTAGTTTTTAGTCATTTTTAGGTCATTTTTAGGTATTTACTATTAAGCTATATGTGAGTTCAGCTTGTTTTAAAAGAATCACAACATTTTATAGTGTCTTTTAAACTAATAACTTTGC